>NC_057004.1:5228029-5332764 GCF_000002595.2 Chlamydomonas reinhardtii | reverse complement strand
CTCCCTCCCTCCCTCCCTCCCTCCCTCCCTCCCTCCCTCCCGCCGCCTCCCCTCCCGCCGCCTCCCCTCCCGCCGCCTCACCTGTGCGCCTGTGTGGGGTCCAGCCCCAACCGCGCCAGCTCCTCAGCCCTCTTGCGCTGCTTCTCCTCGTGCCACCGCCGCTGCCCGCTGGCGCTGTCGTCCGCTGCCGCCTCCGCGCCGGGGCTCTGCATGGGGCATGGGGGAGTGGGGACGGCCACGCGTGTGACATAGCATAACACAATCCGGGTTGCATATACACGGTGCCGACGGGCTCAAAACGAGCCAGGCGTGGTACCGCATCTGCGCTTCCGCTGCCCCTGCAGCCGGCACAGCACCGCTCATACCCGCTGCTTCTCTCACCACTCCCCGCCCCCAACAAACACCCGCCTCCCCCCTCACTTTCCATGGCGAGTCCCCCCCTCTGCTCCTCACCTTTTGCCTCTTCTTCTCCGCAATGACGGCTCCCTGGTTCTGCTTGCGGCACACCTGCAGCCGCTGCCGCAGCTCCATCAACTTGCGCTGCTTGGCGGACAGGCCCGCAAACGGGTCCGCGCCCTCCACCACCACCCCGCCTCCTGCGCCCCCCGCCCCCTCCTCCTCGCCGCCCTCCGACCCGGGGCCCGGCCCTGCTCCTGCGCCGCCATGTTGCCGCTCCTCCTGCTCCATCTCCATCTCCTCCCCTCCCTGCTGCTGCTGCTGCTGCTGCTGCTGCTCCGCCTCCGGCTCCGCAGACGCGTCACGCGCCTTGCGCTTCCGCTTCTCGCCGCCCTCCGCCGGCGCCGCCGCCGCCTCCGAGCCCGCCGCGCCCTCCTTGCCGATGCCCAGGAGTGAGGCCGCGATGGAGCCCAGGGCTCCGGCCGGGGCCTTGCGCGCCTTCTTGGCGGCCTGCTGCTGCTCCGTCTGCTGCTGCAGCGCCTTGAGCCGGGCCAGGGAGTCCTGGGGGCAGAGGGGGGTGCAGGGGTTGAGGGAAGGGGGTGCAGGGGTTGAGGTGGATCCGCGGGTGTTGGCACGCCACGCGGGTTGCTGCGTGGGGTTGCTCTCAAACTCCCGTATGGGGTAGCTGCAGCTCCCTGACCACGCCCCGCGCGCTTTCCCGCGCAGCACGCCCGAGCCCCCCTTGGGTTGTTTTGGGCTTTGAGTAGACTACCCCGCCCCCCCAGACCATTTTGGGCTTTCGTTTCGTTTTTGGACACTCCATTACACCACCCCACCCCCACGTTGCCCGCCCGCACCTGGTCCGGGTTCAGCTCGTTGGGGTCTGACTTGAGTTTGGCCGCCTCCTCCTTCTCCGCCTTGAGCTTGAGCATCATCTGCAGCTTGCTGGGCAGCTGCGCACGGGGGCAGCAGCAGCAGCAGGCGCGCACAAGGGCAAGGGGGCAAGGGGGCGAGGCGGTAAGGCGGGAAGAGGGGCGGCGGAAGGCCGTCCGTGCCCGGCACGAAGGAGGAGCGCACGCCTCCTCCTGTCGAGTTGCCAAGCCAGAGTCCCCAGAGCTCGTCGCACGCCCTGCCCTCTCGAACGTCTCTCCCCGCACAGCGCTAACACAGCCCCCCCAAACACACACACACACACACACACGCGCGCGCACACACACACAAACACACACACACACACACACACACACACACACACACACACACACACACACACACACGTACACATACACAGCGCCCCGCCCCCCTCACCTGCCCGCAGTCCGTGATGATGACCTTGCGGCTGGGCTTGCCGCTGCGCTGCCCCACCACCTCCATGCGCTTCACGGTGGTCATGCCCTCCACCACCCGCCCGAACACCACGTGCTTGCCGTTCAGCCAGGGCGTGGGCACCGTGCAGATGAAGAACTGGGACCTGCGGGGGGGGGGGAGAGGGGGCAGAGGGGGGAGCGGATGGGGGAGCGGATGGGGGAGAGGGAGGTGCGTGAGTTTCTGGGTGGGAGGGGGGAAAGGGGAGAGGGAAATGGGAGGCGTTCTGGAGTTCGGGGTAGGGGTGCGGCAGGTGGCGTGTGGGGCCACCCTCCCCCTGGACACCAAGCAGCCGGTGGTGGTGGTGGGTGGGTGCCGCCCCGTGGGCGGCGTACGCAGCAGCAAGTCGCTCAGCTGTCCCTCTTCCACTCGCCCCCAGCATGTGCCATCCGACCCTACCGCCGGCTCCTGCCGCCCTTCCCTGTCGCCCGCCCCTGCCGCCCGCCCCTACCGCCCGCCCACCGCTACCAGCCTACACCCACCGCCCACCCCTGCCGCCCATGTCCCCACCGCCCCTCCCTCCGCGCACCCGTTGGTGTTAGCCCCCGCGTTGGCCATGGATAAGATGCCGGGCTTGTCGTGCTTGAGCGCCAGGCCGGGCGCCTCGTCCGCGAATTTGGCGCCGTAGATGGACTCGCCGCCCGTGCCATCGCTGGCCGTGAAGTCGCCGCCCCTGCAGTGCGGGGGTGGCAGGACGGTTTGGGGAGGGGAGGTTGGGGGTATGTGTCATTAAGGGGGTGGGGTGGCAGGATGGGGGGAGTCAAGGACCCAGTCGGGGGAGGCCCGCCGCCCCGGGCACCCCGGAGGCTGCCCCCTCCTCTTCCCCTGAAGCTTCCCCGGCGATTCGACCCGTTGTGGGTTCGTTTGGACGCAGGACGGCAGCCTTGCGCATGTCGTGAACTGGGCGAGATCGTGGCCCCTAGCCACCGGAGTCAGGACTCTCAACGCCGCGGCACTACTTACTGGCACATGAACTCCGGGATGATGCGGTGGAAGACGCAGCCTTTAAAGTGCAGCCGCTTGCCCGATTTCCCCACGCCCTTCTCGCCGGTGCACAGCGCCCGAAAGTTCTCCGCGGTTTTGGGCACAATATCAGCATACAGCTCCATCACAACACGGCCAGCAGCTTCGCTGCCGATTTGGATGTCAAACCAGACGCGTGGGTTTTCCATGGCGTCTCCGCTTGCCTCTAACGGGCGCGGCAGCGCGTTGACGTTACTAGTGGTTCAAAGCAGCTAGTGTAGTCACCGTGACTGAAAGCAGAGCGAGGGAGTGGAGGGTAAAACAAATTCCTTGCAGCCTGCTCAGCAAGTTGTAGACAAGCCCTTCTCTGTAGTTGTGATTGTCAGATTAAAATAGAGAGCAACAGTGCGTTGTTCGCATAGCGAGTCAGCTTGAAGCAATTGCAGCATGGCGATGGAGTGCACCTCTTGTCCCACCTTTGACGCGCATGCAACCGATGTATAAACTGCAACCACCAAATACCCTGAGTCCATGCGGACATATGACTCTCTGAGCCTGTTCCCGCAACGAACTGACAAACATGTCTCGCGTTCCTGGGCTTTTACTGCGAGCGTCTAGCGGGTTAAGTGGCACTGTATTCTCTGCGTCGTCTGCGCCAGGCTTGCTCGCCACGGCAGTGGGGCGGTTGACTGTCGCAGGAGCGGAAGACTTGGTTACGCCTGCGTTGCCTCCCTCCCCAACACCACCCAACGCATGGCCCCTGCAACGGCCGCGCTGCTTTACCAGCAGCACACACAGCTGCAGCAGCGGTAGCAGCAGCGGCAGAGACAGCAACCCCAGCGCCGCTGCTGCCAGCTCCGGCAACAGCCCCACCACCACCAGCAGCAGCAGTAGCTCCTCCGATGGCCGCGAGGAACTGTTCGTAGGTGGCTACACCCCCATCACCAAGAAGCTGTGGACGGAGCGGCGGCGACAGGCGCAGAGCGCGGCCTCCGCCGCCCCTGGAGCGGCACCAGCGGAGGCGGCTACGGGCCCCGCCGCGCTGCTGCCGGACGGGCGGCGGGCGCCCCAGGACATCAGCGTCGTGTACAACTTCAGCTCCGACAAGGCCCTGCTTGACATGGTGCGGCGCGGCTGAGCGCGAACGCGGCTGCACGCCCTGATAACCTGCTTCCGACGCGCCGTAAGGCGAACACGGCCCCAAGCGGCTGTGGCGAGCACACGCCACTCAGCTGCCTGCCTGCCTCTGTCGCACGCGCCGGCACGGACCTGTGTCTGGCCGACCGCGCCCTCTTGCCCCAATCATATCACCGCCACCACCTTCCCGCCCCCCCGACCCCCCTGCCCTCGCCAGTACCGCAACCCCTGGGGCCACATGCGTGTGGGGCGGCTGCTTGAGGACCTGGACTCGCTGGCGGGCAACGTGGCCTTCCAGCACTGGTGAGGGCGTGCGGGGGCGGTCCGGGTGGTGGTGATGGTGGGGGGAAAGGGGGGGAGAGTTGTAAATACCAGCCCAAGAAGCTAATGTCAAACCCAATGCAAAAGAGTGGGGAGGGGGGCCATGCGAGCTGGCGCGAGGACCAGCGGATGGCGGGGCCCACCGGAACAGGTGGCCGAGGTACACCAGTGCAGGCAGGGGCCGTGCAACCAGCGGCACACCGTGTGGGCAGGGCGTGTGGAGCCGTCGGCCGTCGGCCGCGTGTCGCGTCGCCCCCACCCATCCTGCCGCCATCCTGTCCACTCTCCCTTCCGCATGACTGCTGTGCCCATGCGACCGCGCACAGCTACACCGGCCGCGGCGCCAGCTCCGGCGGCGGCTCGGGGCTGCCGCTGCTGGTGACTGCGGCGGTGGACGAGATCGCTCTGACCCACCCACTGCTGCTGGCGAGGGATGTGGTGGTGCGGGGGCAGGTGGTGTGGACGGGGCGCAGCGCTCTGGACATCCGCATGCAGCTGTTCCAGGTGGGCAGTCGGGCGGGGGGCGGTGCTTGGGCAGTTGGGGTGGGTGCTGGGGCGGTGGAGGTGGTGGTTTGGGGTGTGTGGAGGTGGCTTTGTCGAGACCCAGGGCACGAAACGAGCCCGCAGAGGCGGTGGCAGGGAAGCAGTGGTGCATGCGAGCCAGGCCATGGAAGGAAAGGTGTGGCGGCGGCGGCACGCAGCTGCCAACTGCTCACTACCCATTGAGGCCAAACGCCAGAAGTGCGGAAGTAGCAGCAGCCGTCGATGCTGCAGCGCCGCCGCCGCCACGAGGTTTACCCGGCTCCAACGTCCGAGGGGAAGCAGCTGCCCACCCGTCCCTCGCAACCTGACACTGACACCGTCACGGTGCGCCGCCTCCTCCTGCTGCTGCTGCCGCTCACCGCACAGGCCCAGCACGAGCCCGCCCCCAGCTTGGAGGCGCTGTTCTCATTCGTGCACCTGGACCCCGCCACACGCAAGGTGAGGCGGCGGCTCAAGCGGTCTGATGCGAAACACACACACACACACACACACACAGACATACACACATTCTCATTTGCTTTCCTTGTGCTCTTTAACATTGGTACACGTGCCTTGGTGGGGTACTGCTTACTTGCATATGGCGGCGCACAGTGTCGGCGCCCGCCCACAGGGCGTCCGCTACAGTTCCAATGTAGTTCCGTCCTGCCTGCGTCACGTTGCAGCCTAAGCACCGAAGCTGGGATCGGCCGTGCGGTGTAGCATGACCGCGCCTGTCGGCACCACTTAGGCTGTCAGGCTGTAGCTATGTGTTAGGGAAGTACAAGGGATAAGGGCTTGACACTGTGTATGCGAATGCGCAAGCAAACAGTGTCCCGTGTGTGTGCGCCTCTGTGCTGCGCTGCTATCGCAGGCCTCGCCTGTGGTCCAGCTGGCTCCGCAGACGCCGGAGCAGCAGGCGGCGTTTGCTGAGCGACAGGCGGTGGCGGACGCACGCAAGGCCGCCAGACAGAAGCAAGGCGGTGGCGACGCGGGGGTGCAGGCGGCGTGTGAGTGGAGGGAGGGAGGGAGTCCACTGCGTCAGCCTCCGCCCGCTCCTGCGTCACGCAGTGAGCCTACCCTGCATGCCCTGTGCCACCAGTGCCGCAGGAGACACGCGAGTGGATCCGGGACGCTCGCAAGCTACAGGTAAGGAAATGTGTAGCAGTGGCACCGTAAAAAGCTGTCGTAAGGTTTCTGTGGAAGGTGCCGTTACCGCTATGGGTACGCCACTCCCACAGAATGCACCGCCGGTGTCGGGTTTGTGTGTTTGGCGGGGTTGTTTGCAACATTGTTATGGAGTTCAACCAAAGCTACCATTGAAGCTAGGGCCGGCAAGTCGACTCCAAGCGCAACTTGTTGCTGTCTAAACACAGGAGCTGCCGGCTCTGGCCGCCGCTGACGGCGTGCTGATGCCGGCCACCCGCCAGCACAACACCTTCATCTGCCAGCCGCAGCAGCGCAACACGCACGGCCGCGTGTTTGGCGGCTTCCTTATGCGGTGGGTGGGTGGGTGCCTGGGTGGGCGGGTGCTTGGGTGGGTGGGTGAGTGGGTGGTATGCCCGAGCCCAACAAGGAAGTCCCGTCGTCAGCAGAAAGCCCGCCCAAGGGAGGAAGGGTGGGTGGGCCGTTTGGTGGGTGGGTGGGTGGGTGGGTGGGTGAGAACGCGCTGCGGCTCTGTTGTTGGGCCCGGTGCAGGACGGGAGCAAGTGACGGGTGGGCGAAAGCACTGCACTTCCGCCTCCCCCCCCCCGCAATGTTGATACCACCCTGGCTCCACTCCTCTACACTGCCCATGCGTCACCTGGGCGCGCCGACCTTCTGACCCGCTCTCCCCGCCCGCCCACCCGCTCATCCCGCCGACCCGCTCTCCCTGCCCACCCGCTCTCCCTGCCCACCCGCTCTCCCCGCCCACCCACCCGCTCATCCCGCCCACCCGCTCTCCCCGCCCGCTCACCCGCTCTCCCCGCCCACCCGCTCTTCCTGCCCACCCGCTCTCCCTGCCCACCCGCTCTCCCCGCCCGCCCACCCGCTCTCCCCGCCCACCCGCTCTCCCCGACAGGCGGGCCTACGAGCTGGGGTTCGCCACCACCTATATGTTCGGAGGCAGCCGGCCCGTGTTCCTCAAGGTATGTGGGGCCGGCGTGGGGAACCGGCGCGGGGGGCCGGTGGGGTTGAGGCTGCTCTACTTTGGGAAGCAGTGCTCAGAGACACGTGACATACCAAGCACGTGTTGTCACCACAGTACAGTAGAAGGGCCGAGGAACCTGCGGGGCCCGGCGCTCAAGGACTGCCTTTGTGATGACAGCATGTTTACTTGACAGCATCAATACTTGACAACCCCGTACGCGCCCCATGCGCCCCCCCTGTGCCCCCCCCCTTCCCCACGCTGTGCCCCCCCGTTCCCCACGCTGTGCCCCCCGTTCCCCACGCTGTGCCCCCCGTTCCCCACGCTGTGCCCCGCCCCCCTTCCCCGTTCCCAACGCTGTGCCCGCCTAGGTTGACGAGATCACGTTCAGCCGGCCGGTGGACGTGGGCGACCTGCTGCGGCTCACCTCCACGGTGGTGTTCGCGGAGGGCAGACAGCCGCCGGCCCAGGGGGCGGAGCCCAGCAAGGCAAGCGGCGGCGCACGGGGTGGCGGCGGACATCAAAGGGGAATTGAAAGGTTCAGACATTGGGAACAGGACACAAGGGGGGAATGGGGTAGCGGCGGCGGGGCCATGAGAGGTGGCACGACGCCGGCCTGTGGGGTCAGCTGCAGGGCGGGGGTTGCATGTCTGATGTGGTCGCCAGCACAGGGTCTGGATGGGCCTCATTGCCATCCCCCGCCCTCCTATGCCGCCAAGCAGCGGTGGCCTGGGGCCGCTCCTGCGCTGCATGTACTGCAACACAGGGTAGCTCCACACGGGGGGGGGGCACCATGCCGAGGGGTCTGAATGTGGGGTAGCTCCCGCAGCTGCTGTCTGTCCAGCACCTAGGCCCTGCAGCGCAGTACTGGCATGCGCGCCCCTCTTCGCTTCCCTCACAGGCGCGTGTGGTGGTGGAGGTGGAGGCGCGCGTGACCAAGCCGGAGGCGGTGGAGTCGTTCGTCACCAACACATTCGTGTTCGTGTTCCAGTTGCTCGTGCAGCCCGGCGGCCGGCCGCTGCGGCGCGTGCTGCCCACGTGCGATGAGGAGGCGCTGCGGAGCTGGCGGGCAGCCGGGGAGCTGGGCGGCATGTAAACCTACCTTGTGGGCGTTGCGGTGCGGTGTGGTGCGGTGTGGTGCGGTGGGGTGGACTGGGGACAGGCGAGTTACGTGCAAAGCGGTTACTCCCAGACGTAAGTTTGTCCGGTGCAGACGCGTGGCGACTGGTGAGGGGAGCGCCGTATTGCGTGCAGATTACTTACTGGAGTACGGGGTATAGGCGTGGGGTATAGTTCCCTTCTCGTGCAGACGTGTGGCGACTGGTGAGGAGGCACCGAAGTGGAGCGCTTGTGCATGTGTGTGTTGGGAGGGGGAAAGGCATGTCGGCAGGTGTGGTGAGCTGTTAGAGCCGCGCCCATGCTCCCAGCTGCTCCCAGTGACCTTCACGGTATACCCTCATGCCGGGCGGGTACATGGGCATGAGATGCCCGGCTGCATTAGCGACTGTGGGACGTGGAGTACCGTACATGATTTCGTATGCGTAGGGCCCACACCGTGTTCCTCTACGAATTGTGTTACACTGTTACACGGCTGCAATAGCCGAGCATTTCGCATTTCCTCACCCGTCAACTGTGCGGCGCTGCAGTCTGCAGAGTCTTAGCACGACATCCCTAGTCGGCTAGTCCCACGGCAAACGTATGTGATCCTGGGGCTGACTGCTGTCAGGGCGCGTCGACGGGACCGTGCGCCATGTGTTTGCCTCCTGTTACGAACTTCCGATGCGCGTCAACAACCCCATGGTCGCGCAACACATGTACAACCTCCAGCAAGTATGGATGTCTTGGGGCAGGCGCAAGGGAAAGGCGAGCCCTCGCGAGCACCCCCTGCCTTCCCCCTACACCCCCTCCGGCGTTCGACCAGCCATGCACTTCTGCTCTGCCACTGCAAACTGTTTGCCGTCTGCTTGAGGGTATGGGCATCAGCTGCACCCTACGGGACCTCGCCAACCTGCCTTGAACCCTGTCCCATCACACACCCTACACCCCCTCCCATTGCGGCTCAGCGGGCGGAGGGAAGCCCTCCACCATGCACCTTCCTCCCGTAGCTGCAGATGCGATGCTAGCTGGGCTCAAGGACTCAGTTCGTGAGCCCATCACACCGGCTCAGTTCGTGAGCCCATCACACCGGCTCGGGTGCCAGGCTTGCCCTGCCTAGATAGACAGCGTGCAATGCGATGGCTGCAACCTGGGCCGCACCTAACCGCACACGGGCGGATTCAAGTCATCACGAACACCCAATTACACCTTCTCTTGGGGACATGCATTTCCCAGCCTCAGGGGCTGTTGTCGAGGAAGTGCGGCACATCGCTCCACCATTCCGGCCGCGTGCGGCACACATGGCGCAAGAAGACCCCGTCGCTCCCGGGCACCACCAGCCGCTGCGCCGCAACGACGTCACAGAAGGCCTGCAAGCGACGAAAGAAGTAGCGTCATGAACACGACAATGCACTGTGAAAACCTTTCTGGCTGACGTCGATCGCGGCGTGAATGCGAACCGATATTAGTGCCGCGAACCAGCTCTCCTCCTCAGGGCAGCGCGTTCGGTGGTACACATTAACAAAAATGAGCTCCACCGAAGCTTGCCGGCTCGGATGCTAAGAGCAAGCGCAGCCACCTTGCCCTGCCCAGCCGAGCGGTTGGCCACGAAGGGTGTGGAGCGAGCCGCAAACACGCGATTTCTTGTCCCATTCGACGCAATTTGCTACTTTAAAACGATTTGCCTCTCTTGCGCCACAGTTGTAACAGCGATCGCAACACATCCAGGGTTATCAGCAGAGATACGTTGAGAGCCAGCGAGGCAGCCACGACGCCACGTCCTCAGCCTTTTTGGTCGTCCTTAACCGCACGTGAAAGCGAAGGCATGAGCGCGAGGTTTTTCGCGCTAGAGTTTTGCCTCCAAGCCTCGCCGGACCGTTTTGCCTCCAAGCGTAACCAGTCCCGCCCAGCCACGCTTCCCGCCAGTAGCGCCCTCCCTGCGCCCCACCCATACGTGCCCCAGTACGTACGGGCCAGCGGCCTTGCCACAGCTAGTGTGTTGTGTGTGTGGGGGGGGGGGCGGGGCAATGGCCAAGCGCCTGGGCACCTGGCAGAGGTTTCCAGGCAGGCTGGGTGCCCAAGACCATCCTAAGCCGACGCACGGATCCGGCGCTTCGTCTCCCGGGACCCCCTCTGCCATGCCGCCTCCACCACCCTCGCCCACCCCGGCCCCTCGCGGCCTCGCCCCAGTGCCCCACCGCCTACCTGCATGTCCACTCGGCCCGTGGCTCCCAGCTCCAGGCATATCTGCTCCACGTCACTGGCGTCCACATGCTCGCCTGGGGACCCAATGACAACGTTGCGGGCTGGTGCTCAGTGCCATTACGGGATCAAGAGTCCATGATCCCGTGTCCACAGCCAAGTTAACCACTTAAGCCAACACCAGGACTGTGCCGCCCCGCCGCCCCGCGGCCCTCCCTCCCCCTCTTCCCCACCCTCCCCCAACCCCGCCCTCACCCAGCAGCTCCAGCCCAGCCACCAGGTCATCCTGGTCCAGCCAGCCCCGCCGCCGCCGGTCCAGTCGCCGGAACACCGCCTCGGCCTGAGACTGGCGCAGACCCGGAACCACCTCAGGCAGCCCGCCGCCGGCCCCGGGGGCCTCGCCGGCCCCGGTGGCGCTGGTGGCGGGTGTGGTGGTGGCGCTGGTGGCGCTGGTGGCGCTGGTGGTGGTGTGCGGCGTGGTGGTGCCCACGGCTGCACATGTGAGGGAGCGGTAGAAGGAGAGGGGCCGTGAGGGCGGGGACGCGGACCGCGGGTGTGGTGTGGAGACCAGGCCAGCGGGCGCGCTGAGCCAGCCCGGCGGCCGGCCACCGCCAGACGAAAGATAGCTAGGAAGCCGCTCACCTTCAGCCCCAATCGTAACCAACGCAACCCAAATGACCCTTCTCCGTCGCCCTGCTGACCGCACATGCGCCAGCCACCTTTCCAATCCCCGCTCCTCCATGCTCACCACCGGCACCGGCGCCAGCCCGACCTCCGCCTCCTGCCAGCGAGCTCAGCAGCCGCTCATTGGCCGCTAGCACGCTCACCAGCTCACTGGGGCGGGAGCCCACCTCTCTAACCAGCTTCTCCAATACCTCCAGGTCAGTACAAGCAACGCCAGGTGTGCCGCCGCCGCCGCCGCCTCCAACCGCCGCCGCCGCCTCGGCCGCCGCCGCCGCCTCCAGCCGCCGGCGCGCCTGGCTGAAGCTGCGGTATACGTGCCAGCAGCGCCGGCTACCCTGCTCCTGCTCGCGCTGGTCGGGCTGCTGCGGATGTGGGTCGGCAAGCACGTGCGAGGGCGAAGGCACGTCGTCGCCGCAGCTGCCGCTGCCGCTGCCTCCCCCACCGCGGCTATGGCCGGCGTCGGGCCGGGGGCTGGGAATAGCCACGTAGGTGCTGCAGTAGTCGCCGATGCGCTGCTCGGCGGCGGCCAGGAGGTGGTGGGCGCTGTGGTGGGTTGGCGTGCATGGGGGGCGAGCATGGGGTTAACATGATTGTCAGGGAGGGGAACCGTCAGCTGCACATGCCGGTTCATGAATCGGGCCCACCTGCGCAGCACCTCTTCCATAGACGAGGCGGCCAGGATGTCGCCGACGACGTGCGGGCGAGCCCCCGCCGCGGTGGGCGACGGCCTTCTTGTGTTGTGTCCAGCGTCGTCGGCGCCGGTAGCTGCCGCCGCGGCTGCATGCTCGCGTGTTGTATTCATTCTTTTGACCCGGGTGAAAGGGCCGAGCCCGGAAAACGGCTGATGTGTGGAACAGCGTCGCCGCGGACAGGACCGTGCCGCGTCCACACCGCTACAGTAGTACATGACTGCTTTCATCTTTTTTTTGTGGCCCCAGTATTACTGGCGCTGGTCCTTCCTTCCAGTCTCGAAAGGGGCTTTTGACCCGGGTGAAAAGGCCCATTCCGAGGTACATTGCCCGCGCCGCAAGGGCGCCGCAAGGGCGCCGCTGCTGGATGCTGGAGCTTGAGGACTGGACTGAAGCTGACGTTGATGTTGATGGAGTTCCCCTGACCCGCTGCCACCTCCCGACCGGTGTGGGGTCGCGTGCGGTGTCTGAGCGAGGCGCTCTTTAGTTGCAACCAGCCTGCCTAACCAGGTGTGTTTGAGGTGACGCCTTGAGGCGACGCCTTGCAGTAAATGGCTGTGCGGGAGCGCTGAGGCGGACATCGTTGCGGTTAGGAGGTTGGTTTGTGTGGTCAGGGGTCAGGAGGTTAGTGTAGAGAGAGCGGCCGAAACCAGGAGTGCCTTGCCGTGGAACACGGCTCACCACCAAATGAAGGAACCCTTCAGTGGGGACAAGTGGTGGTGTAGCACCGCATGACTGCTTTCATCTGGAAGGAAGGACCCGCGCCATTAATACTGGGGCCACGCTGGGCCATTTGCCTGTTTACCTAACGCGCCTCCGGACTCAAAGGAGTTAGTGGGGCCACATGGACTCGAACCCAAGTAAATGCTCATGCTCATGCTGCTACACCCCTGTCCCATCGGACGTTCTTTTAGTGCTGGCGGCCAGGGCTGGCATCCCTGCTGGCGGCAGCTCGCTCGCGGCGTAGTTCGTCTTTGCCCGCACGAGCGCCGTGACCGCCGTTCAGAGGCGTGTCGGGACGCGCTTTTGACCCGCGGGGCACGCCCGAACCATTAAACGCCACAACTTTCTTCTCAAGCTCGACCTTTGCACGGTGACTGCCTGCCCACCTTCAAGCCATGAGACGGACAAAAGCCATCTGCGGACCATTGTTTGCTCTGACCATGCGAAGCCCGGTACAGGCGGGCGGCTTCCCCCAGGCCAGCAACCCAGCTACATGGCTATAGAGGGGCATGCACTAAGCACGCTGCGGCTGAGATTACAGCCTGCAAGGCTTGGAAAAGGACAAATGGTTGCGTGAATGTTGCAGCAATGTGACACAGCCTTGCCCGCGTTTGCCCGCAGGCAGCTGAAGCAATAATGGTAAGCCAGTAAAAAGCAATAGCTTGGCAACTAGGAATTCAGCCCACGTGAACATCGAGCGCTTTTTGCTCGCGCCCTAACTTGTCCTTGACTTCTACGGTCTAGCCCCACCACCTTAACAGTATTTACTTTCAGACATACACACACGGTATCCCACGGCTTCAGTGCTTCAGTGCCCTGGGGCCCTCACTAGCTCGCGTTGTTGCGCAAGAAACAGTATGGACTTTCTCCCTGTTGCGCCGCGCGTGGTCGGCTTCTCTGCCACGGAGGCGCCCCTGCAGCACGAGGCAGCTCACGAGGTTTGCAAGCTGCAGACGCAGCGGAGCTTGCTCAGCGAGATGCTGAGCCAGTGCGCGCAAGAAGGCGAGTACTCGGAGAGTGAGGTCGACGACGAGGAGAGCTACAGCGACGATGATGATGCTGGGGCGCCCATCGTGCGCCAGGACACCGGCTCAAGTATGGAGCCAGCGCGCTCCGAGCCCATCGCAATCCCTTGCGGAGAGTAAGTTTCCGGGCAGCAACGCTGGGCGCCTGCGAGTGGGCGCTGGCAGCTGGAGGGAACTGAAAAGCTATAAGGGACCGCTTAGGCTGGGAACCGGCCATGCACAAGCGCCGGTTTCGCGGTGACAGTCTCTGGGTGTTGCCCAGAGGTGATTCCCAAGTGGTTGAACGAGTTTAGCGTTGTTGTGCTAGCCAACCCAGATGCGCCATGGCTTGGCCAGCAGCACGCAAAAAGCTGCGCAAGGGTCTCTAAGCTGCAGTTTGCACGCGGAAAAACCGGGTGCCAACCGGGCATCGCCAGCGTGGACACGCTTTAATATCGCCGGATACGTCAAGGGCTTGTGGGTTTTCAATAAAGGTGCATGCAAGGGCTTAACAGGGCGCGCGAGTGGTGGTCGCGCACAGTGCTACTTATAAGCGCGTTGAGAAGGTCACCAGAATTTCGCAGGGGATTGACCTGTTGCGCTCGCTTAACCCATCCTGCGCGAGCCAGCTCTGCTGCAAACTATCATATCAAAGCTATGAGCGACCTGTAAACGCGGTTTAAAGGCAGCATTGCAGGTACCTCGCCGTGTGGTGCTCAACGCGTCCTTGTGCCCCTGCCTCTGCCCACGCAGGTCTTTCGCAAACCAGCGTGCCAAGGACGCCTACCGTCGCCTGCTGTACCAGAAGCAGGTTGAGCACCTTTACCAGAAGCAGCAGCAGCAAGTGCAGCAGATCGCACTGGCGCAACAACGGCAGCAGGCGTACCTGGTGCAACAGCAGCGCCTGCAGCAGGCGCAGGCGCAGGCCCGCGCGCAGGGGCGCGTGTAAGCAGTCACTAGTCACGTGCGACTCGAGCGCTCGATGTGGCGCACCATTCTGACCGCGGACTAGTCCTTGCTTACGTGGGTTGCGTGACTACTACTCTGTGATATCTATGCTGCACATCAGCAGTGACATTTTCGTCGCTGGCATAACCGAGCCGGCTGCTATCCGCCTGGCGGCATCTGCCGGCGGCAGCGGTTTGACATGCCTGCGCAAGTGACAAGCGTGCGTGCAACGCAGCGTTGCCATTCCCACGCGGTGTGGGTCATGGCGTGACGATCAGGGGATTCTAATCGTTTGACGTACATGACGTGTGGCAGCACGCCTGCTTTTTCTCTGACCCAAGACTGCATGTAGTGAGCCCGCCCTCTTGGGCTTGCTCCCGAACCGAATGCAACCGGAATCCGCTCTTGCGTGGTAGCCGTATGGCAATAGACGTAATACTGCTGAGCGTGATGAGCTTGCAGAGCGCGTGGGCTTTGAGTGCTTTTGGAGATTGCTACATTGAGGGGGGTTGATTAGCCCGGCGTGCCGGGCCATTAGTGAATTTGTTTGCTCGAGGAGTGATTGTCGGTTGAGCAGCGCGTGTGGCATGGCAAGTGTTGCCAGTCCGGGAGCAGGCAGCGATGATGGCTGGACACATGGGACACCTCGTACGCAGATGATTATGGCAAGTGCGTGTTCCTGGGTCTGGCGACTCACCAACGAAGAGGACCGAGACAAAACGAAAAAGGAGAGGCTTGTCGTCGGATGCCCAAGCGGGTAAGGCAGGCGTTTGTGCGGGCGAGAGGGGAAAGCATGCTGTGACTTGAGGGCTTGTGCGCCATATAGTAGGCAGACCGTGACCTGTGACGAATAGTACGCATAGACTTTGAAAGTGAAGCTGGCGATGTAGTTGTTTGTTTGGCAGACAGGTAGACCGTGCATGACTTTTTGGAAAGCGGGCCATTCGAGTGTAGAATGTAGGCGCTACAGCTGGAACTAGGAGTAGTTGTTTAGCATGTACGAGTACGTTAAGGGGACTTTAGGGTACTTACTGTTTGAACCGGACGGCAGTGCGCCCCGTTGGGGCGGAGCGCGTGCTCAGTCATGGTTGCTCAAGAACTGTGGGGTGCAGCTGTGGGAAATGGCAAGAAGACTGCGCCTGCGCGAGAGAAAGGTTTTAGGATAGCGGTGAGTCCGTACAGCACAATTGGGTTACGCTGCCAAGGTTCATGGATGATTTTGAAAGCTTATACAACAACATGCGCAGGCTTGGCAAGAATATGTTTTGTTTGCCGGTGGCAAATATGGTGCTAGTGAACACGAAGGAATGCGCTAAGAGGAAGTAGACGTGGACGATATGTAAGACGGAGTCTGCCCGCCCCGTACTCTGTGATTTCCTGATGCCTGGAGGTAGCATACAGGCAGGCACAGGCTTACACAGGCGACACGTTCCGTCCCCAGCTCCATGCAGTGACGCCTCCGGGCATTACCACATTGGCGTTCACGCATATGACTTGCTGCAGTATGAACAAGCCCGTATGCAAAACTGCTTCCAATCATGTACGATCTTATGATGCGTGCGAGCCACTCAGCTCGAAAGCCACAGTCTGCCAGCTGCACCGGCCCTGCGGCCCCGGTACACGCGCTCTTGCCTGCGCAACGCCTACCGGGGTGTCAGGGTGTGGCGTGTCCATGTGCATGCGTTGGCGTGTCTTGGCTCTCGCGGCCGCCGACAACACCAGTGCCTGAGTGCCATCGCCAGCACCGGGCCAGGATGACCTCCGCTGGAAGTCTGGAACTCGCGCCGCTCCCTCCGCCCCAGGCACCGGGGTGTCGACCATCTGCCGGTTTGTGCCTAGCTCGTCACCGGAGGAACGAAAGAGCAGCGCCGGGCTAGGCCGGCGCTGCGCCCTTGTAGGCCGGGCAACAGCCGCACCGCATGGCATGACACGATCCAACCGTGACACCATCCCCTCAACCCGGTCGAATGGGCCGGGGCTAAATCCTGCTCTGCCGGTGAAATGCACTGCCCGCAGAATGGCGTGTCAGGGGCTGCGGGGCATACCGTATGGCGGGACGGTGTATAGTTGGCGACGCAAGTGCTGGGATGGGGACTAGGGCGTTGGGAGCCATCCCTGGCCGCACCGCATCGTGGGAGTAGTCCCGCGTAGGCACGTAGAATGTCCGTTTACACACGTACGGGCGCGACAGGAGTGCTTGGACATCACGGCCGGGGTGGTTCTCGTCTGTTGAGTGTGCTCGGCTGAGTAACTTGGGGAATCTTGTCATGCCGTTACACCACTACGCCCAGTTTCGGTGTCCTTTTGGCTGTGGGTTTGAGGCCGTACGCCCTTTTCCGGCCCCGTGTCTACTTTCCTCTGCGCAGTCATTGTGTAGTGGGTTTCGGGCTATGTCAGCTCTCCCCGGGGCTCCTCAGGTGCACGCACCATTTCCATGCAAGGCAGGATGTCAGCGGGATGTCCGACTCTCGTGACCATCTGCTTGCAAAAACACGCGCTGTTCTATTACTGACAGATTTGCGATCATAAGGCATGGACATTTACATGTGCACTTTGTCACCTGCTACAGAAAATGTGTCACGCGGTACCGAAGTTGCACGTGCCACCGAACTACCAACCCCGGCACACAGCACGCCGACTGGCCTTCGTCACAATTATACTGCATCAGCAACGGGGTAAATCCGCCGTCCGCATAGCCCCCCTGCAGCGTGCTTTCCTTTTTGCCTTCCTTTCATGTGCCTTCGAATTGCCATGCTGCCGGTCCAGTTGGAGCTATGCGGCGCATACGGACACCTTGTGGAAAGCCACGCTCCGGCCATCCTGACACCCGCCCACACCCCGCCACCGCCACACGCCACACCACCACCACCCCCAAACGCCACCGCAACGCGCCACCGCCACGTGCCGCATCTCTCACGAGGCTCGGGGGAAGATGCCGAACGTGTTCTCCGCCACCGGCGCGCCGAGGTAGCCGATGACCACGATCAGTCCCACGATGGCTGCCACCGCCAGGATCTTCACGCCCACCTCCGCCACGCCGCCCTCCAGCACGTCGCCCTTCTCGGCCGCGCGCTTCATCTCCTCAATGAGCTTCTCGTCCGCATCCGTGGCGCGCTTGGCCTGCACCACCTGTGTGGTTGGGGCGAGGGGACGGGGTGAGGGGCCACGGGTGGCAGCGAGGGGTGTATAAGGTGGTTGCGAGTGCAGGACGTGAGCAATAGGCGTACTGGGCGGGTCAGCGGCTCGCACTGGCGCACGCCTCGACTCTAAGCGCGGCCCACAAAGGGTATGCCTGGCAACTACCGTATGAGTGCTCAACCGGAGCCCGGATTCACCGCCACCGTATAGCCGTCGTGAGCATGGGGCACCAGTGCACTACTTGGACCGGCATGCGGAACCAGTTTGCGGCGCTTGTCTTATGCCATTGTGTCCCATTTTAGACCATTGCAGTAAAGACAGCAGCAGCATCGCATGCAGGTGCCGAACCGCCTAACCTGCTTCCGGAGTGGTAGCGGGGACGCCCGGGAACTAGGAAGGCGAGGCACGGTGGCCGGTGCCCGGCTGCCGGCTCCTGGCATACGTGTGGAGAGCGCGCTCCTCATGCAAGCCATATTAATGCAGTTGAGCTAGGTACAATACCCAGATGGATCTCAACGGATACGCTAGAGCCCAAGCTCCTGGGAGCACGGACGACGCGGAAATGAAGGGCAAAGTGAGAGTGCAACACACCCGCGAACTCGAGGCAAAGTCCTAGGCGTTAGATGTGCAAATTGATTGCTTTTGTGTATGGGTGGCAGGGATCAAACACGAAAACATCATGATGCGCGTGCACATGGGGATTGATTTCTGTTCTCTTGCTCACTGTCTGCTCTACCTGCTGCATCTTACCAATATATTTATAGTTGTCTTTGGCAAGCTCTTGGTCCTGCGCTGCGGCTCGTCGACGCTTCCAGACAGAAGCGTTTTCAGCTGGAGCTCCTACGCGAACCTCGCCCTTTTACACGGAATCTGTTGCATTTTGCAACAAGCAGTACTGCATAAGGAAGGGATTGTTGTATGCAAGGCTCGGGAGCGCGCGGAGAGCCTTGAACGCGCGGTGAGGTGATGCGCAACACATGTTTGCGGTCGCATGACTCTTTTGATGCTGTGCGCTATGGTATGTGCATGCGGGTGAACGCCAGCGGTGACGGAAGGACTGGCAAAAGGTCACCTAGGGCGTGCCTCTTACTCGCTGAAGCCCCCGAAGCCCCGGTTATGTCCGGTTACATAACACAATCTTGAAGGACACATCGGTTGAACCTTGCCCTGTACAGGCCGGAAAGTATACCCGCCAGTCGCGCGCCATGGGAGCGGTTCCTCTAACACCCGGGAGCATGCCCGGGCAGCCAACTCTGTACCGTTCTCTTAGCAACACGATGACAGCGACATGTAGCACCAGCGGGCGATGCGGTCTGGGCGTCGGGAGGCTCGCACCCCGGCAATCCACACGTTCAGGTCGACGTCGTGTGGCCGCGTCTCCGTCACACGCGTTGCCGCTGCGCACAGGCGGTCAGCCCCTCGCGCTGAATCTACAGGGCGCTATCAACGCAGTCGCAGCGTCCCGAAGTACGGCCCTATCTTCCGGCGCAGCCGGCTCCGCCCCTGCTGCTCCCGGTGCGCCCGCGTCGGGCTGCGTCGTTGTCCGGGGTCTTCCCAGCGGCACTCGCAGGGCCGCGGGCCTGATCGCGCGCTCCGCCTCCGTCCGAACAACCAGCGTATCTCCAGGCCGGGGCAGCGACAGCAGCGGCGGCAGCGTGGAGGAGGAGGGCAGCCACTCCGCCAGCGGCTCCGCCAACGGCTCCGCCAACGGCTCCGCCGCGCACTCGGAGGGCGGCAGCAACGGCAGTAACGGCAGCGCCGCGTCCGCGCGGGCCACGCTGTTCGCAGACCTGGAGGACGCCGTGCCCTATGGCGGCCGCAACGGCAGCAGCAAGGGCGCGCCCGGCGCCGGACCTGCCGCGGTGTCCGCGCCCAACGGCGCCGCAGCCAGCGTCTCTGACGCGGCGGAGGCCCTTTCCAACGCCAGCTCCGACCACGAAGACCGGCTGGCGGCGCCGTCCGGCGCCGCCGCGGCTGTGGGTGCCGCGCACGTCAACGGCTCCGTCGCCGCGGCCCCTGTGCACACCTCCAACGGCACGGTGCGCTCCGCCACGACGGGCGGCAACCTGCCCCCACTGCACGACGAGGTGTGTGTGGTGGAGTTCGGCGCCGACGGCGACCCCACGCTCCGCTGCATGCCGGTCGCCGACGTGCCCACCGTCGCCGCGGTCATGCACAAGTCGCCCGACCCCGCGGCGGCGGCAGCCGCCGCCAATGCCCGCACCGCAACTCCCACGCCTGCCGTCGTGGACGCGGCGATTGCGGTCAGCCTGCGCCCGGCGGGCTTTGGCCTGCCGCAGGATGCCATCCGGGAGCATCTGGCTGGAGGCGCGGATCTGGCGTCTGACGTGCGCGGCACGATGGACCAACTGGCGGCGGACACGGATCCCGACGGCGCAGAGGCGGCCATGCGGCGGCTGCAGCCCAAGCAGGGCAGTGTGGACATGGCGGACACGCCCGAGGGCCTGGCGGACGTGGAGGTGTCGTCCGTGGCGCCCGTGGCGGACTGGCTCAAGGACCAGGTGTGTGTATGTGTGTGTGTGTGTATGTGTGTGTGTGAGAGAGAGAGTGTGTGTGTGTGAGTGTGTGTGTGTGTGTGTGTGAGTGTGTGTGAGAGTGTTTAAGCGAGTGTGTTGGGATGGGGTAGCCGTTCATGTGGAGAACGTAGTGATGCGATTACAAGTATGGATTGTCCGCGCCCAGTGGGAACAGCGGGTACGATACCGGGCGGGGGCGGGGGGTGGGAATGCCCGAGCCCGACGAAACGGGGGGTTTGGGGTTGTGTGGCGGGGCATTGGGGCGGGAGAGGGGGAGTATGAGACCCAGACTGAGGTGGGAAGGGGTGGTGTGGTGGTTGCCCGGGGTTGAGCCGTGCAGGTGCAGTGGGCAGGGTGCAGGAGGGGACCAACTTGCGGTGCAGGTACAGACTGGGTTGACGGCATGACCTCTTTTACAGAGGGCGGCGAAGTCGTTGGGGCCCGACTGGAAAGGCAATGAGGTCCGAGCAGCCTGCTGCCTTGACCCACATCGCCAAGGCCGTCCTTGGCGTCCAGCCGCATCACACTCTCAACTGAACCCCACCTAGTCACCTGTTCATCTCCATCCCTCTTGTCCACACCTCCCACAACCCACTTCCACAACCCCACTCCTACCACCCACTCCCCCAAACCGTAACCCGCTCCCCCAACCCACAACCCACTCGCCCACCAGGACGACATCACCACGCTCACCTACGCCGTACTGACCGGCGGGCTGGTGGCGGCGGCGGTGTTCATCTTTGACGTGTCCATCCAGACCATCCACGACCTGCCCGACATCTTCTCCAGTGGCCTGGGCATTGGCGGCGGCCGCAAGACCGGACTGGAGCTATTCGGCATGTCCATTCCCTTCCGGTACGCAGCGGCTCGGCGGCTCGGCTTGGGCCTCGGATACGAAAGGGCTCGAATACGGAAGGGCTCGAATGCGGAGGACGGAGTTGCGGGGATGGGGTTGCCTCACCGTGTCAGGCGCTGGCGGAAGGTGGCAGCTGGCGGCTTCCGACGACACGCAAGCTTCTGCCATGTCTTTGTCTGTTACCCATGTGAATGACTATGTCCGGCTCCGCCCACCTGCTCCTGCTGGGGCGCCAGGTGTGTGATGCCTGTGGCTGCCGGCTTCGCGGTGGCCTACCTCCAGAGCCTGGGCTTCAGCCCCGCGCTCAAGGTGCTCACGCGCGCCATGGAGGGCGTCACGGACGACTCAGCCAAGGCCATGCTGCCGAAGTCCTACTGGCAGGTGTGTGCGTGTCTCTGCGTGTGTGTGGAGAGCATAAGCGAACAGGGCCTTTGCGCCGCTTCACTGTGGGAGGCCGAACGGAAGGGGCACACGCGTGCGGTGGATGGAATCCGAGGCGCCAGGCGCGAACTGGGTCAGGTGTCAGGTCGTGGCGCCACCGCTCACCAATGGCACCTGCATTGCCCACCCCATCTTCCTCACGCCCCTCCCTCCTCCCTCCTCCCTCATCACTCCTCCATTTTGCTCCTTGACACAACAGGTGGCGCGCAAGGCCGCCGCCTCCGCCATCACTTTGGGCAGCGGCGCCTCGCTGGGCCCCGAGGCGCCCAGTGTGGAGCTGGGAGCCAACACCGCCGCCGTCATCGCGCCCAAGAACCTTAGCAAGCGCCGCCAGCGCATGCTCATCGCCGCCGGCGCCGCTGCCGGTGCGTCTGTGCGGACGGTTGCGCCTCTTGCCCATGATGCGTTCACTAGCAGTGGTGTACACGTGGAAAGGGACCCGGGGGCCGGGTCTGAAAAGCATGGCTGTCGCCGCGGGACGTGGTCTTGCGCTGAAGCTCCCTTCAGGTCCCAAATCCACCGCATGATTCACAGGTACTGTCGCCCAACGCTCCCCCTCACTCGATTAGCTCGCTTTGGGTTCTGGACTGAACTAATCCTCCTCCCTCCCTCGGTTTCGTTTGAGCTGGTCTCCAAAACCCTCCCTCCCGCCCGCCATTTCACCGCGCAGGTGTGTCCGCCGCCTTCGACGCGCCCGTGTCCGGCGCCCTCTTCGCAGTGGAGTTCGTGCTCAAGTCCAGCCGCCTTGGCCTGGACCGCCTGTCCACCTCCACCGTGTTTGTGTCCACCTCCGTGGCGGCCGGCGTCATCGGCTTCCTGCGCACACAGGGCCAGGCGCTGGGCATTGCGGGCGCCGGCACCCACTTGGTGCGTGTGCAAAGGACGGAGGGAGAGGGAGAGGGGGAGCGCCGTCGGGGTGTGGTGGGGTGGGTGTGTGGGGCGCTGGAAGGGCGCAAGCGGGGTCGGGTGAGGACTCAGCTGGATCAGGTGGATAAGGTGAAGGACAGCTTAGTCGCTGGGTGGGGCAGTACGGCGACGACCACCGTCCCTTTCCTCTGTGCCCGTTGCGCGTGCCAACCTTCCCCTCCCTTGCCTGATCGCTCCCCTCCCCTCCCCCTCCTCGCTACCCCGCAGGTGGGCCGCATCCCCTACTTCTCCATCCAGCCCAACCTGTTGGTGGACGTGGCGCAGTTCTCAGCACTGGGACTGGGTGAGTGCCGGGCAGCAGAAGCAGAGACACACAGAGTGGCGGAGGGAGGCGGTTGGATGAGCGCGGCACAGGCGGAGGGCAGGCCGGCAGCAGGCTGAGGGCTGGGACCAGGGCGAGGGGGCCGCAAACGGCGGCGGGTCCACAGCTCTCGCTCAGAGTGCGCCCCTGCACCCTGCCTCCCTCACTCTCTCCCTCACTCTTTCCCTCTCACTCCTTCACTCACTTGATCACTCACCCTCCCAACTCTCGCCCTGGCGCCCCCACCCCCGCTGCAGGCTGCGCGGTGGCGGCTGTGGCGCTGTACGAGGGCGTGCGCGTGAGCGAGATCGCGCTGCGCCCGCTGCCGCGCTACCTGTCCGCCCCGGTGGCGGGCATCATGACGGGAGTCATCGCGTACCGCTTCCCGCAGGTGCGAGGGCCAGGGGAGCTGCAGGGAGCTGCGGGGGAGGAGCAGGCGGGGCAGGGTCGGGGCGGGATGGGGTGGGGCGGGGCGGAGTATGTACGCTGATTGCGGGTGGTTGCTGGTGGTTGCAGCGGTCAGTCGGAGTGCAGGCACGGCAGCATGTGGGCTGCAATGACAGGGGACGGGATGGGCTGTATGCAAGCATCTCGGCAATACCGTAGCATTCCCCACCCACCCACCCCAACCATCCACCCCACACACCCACACACCCCGCACACCCGCACCCTTCCACCTAACCCCCCACAGGTGCAGTACGGCTACGTGAACCTGGAGGAGATCTTCCGCGACTCCACCGGCATGTCCGCCGGCGACCTCACCGCACTGCTCACAGCCAAGATCGTGGCCACCTCCGTCTGCGTCGGCGGCGGCCTGGTGGGCGGCCTCTTCGCGCCCTCGCTCTTCCTGGGGGCCCTGGTGGGCGACATCATGGGGCACTTCGTGGCGGAGCCCTGGGGCCTGCCCGACCCCACCTCGCTGGTGGTCGTGGGCGCGGCGGCGGTGCTGGGCGCGGCGTGCCGCGCGCCGCTGACGGCGATTGCGCTGATGGTGGAGATCACGCGCGACACGGGGCTGCTGGTGCCGCTGCTGGCGGCCATCGGCGTGTCCAGCCTGTTCACAGACTACCTGGAGGGCATCTTCTCCAAGCGCCTGGAGCAGGTGTGGGGTGGGGTGGGGTTGTGTTTGGGGAGGGGGAGAGGGGGGTATGCGCCCGAGCCCAACGAAATAGGGGCGTTCGGAACTGAGCGGTTGGGCGGTACCTGGCGTTGGAAGGGAGTGGGGATAGGGTTGCCGCGTTGACGGGCTTTTGGTCTGGCGCCTGACGTGCGTTTCACCTTGCTCACCTGCACCCTCCTCGCCCGCACCCTCCTCGCCCGCACCCTGCTCACGCCTACCCTCCTCACCCGCTCCCGCCCCCCCCCCCAGGCGCTGGTGGAGCTGTACCTGCGCGAGAAGGCGTTCTTCTGGGCCGCACACCTGGTGCCGCTGCCGGAGAGCGCAGGCGGCGCGGACGGCGCCAAGACCGGTGAGCGCCGGGGCGGCTGCCCTGTGGGTGCCTGCCCGTGTGGTGCAGGCGGGGCTTGGAGACCGTTGTGCGGGAGCTGGGATGCGACAGCTGCTGTGGTAGCCGGTGTGTTACCTTTTTCTCATGCCGCGCACCTGCCCCTTGCCCCTCTGCACCCCACCCCACCCCCGCAGTCGAGGACGTGCTGGGCACTCGCGCGCGGCTGTACGTGCGCCACACGCTGCCGCTGTCCCAGGTGCGAGCCATGTGCGGGCCGTGGCCGGGCCTTGCCACTTGGACGGATGCCTCACACGCCGGTTGCCTCACTGCCTCACTTTTATGAACCGGCAAAGCACACACAGCACGGGAAGGAAGATGCCCTGCCTCTTGCGCCGCGCTCTCCGCCAGACCACCCCTTGGCCTGGTCCCCATTCTCCCGACCCCTACCTCGTCCCCTTCATCCTCTCTTGAACCCCCCTCCCACCAGCCCTCCTCCATCGACCCCCTCTCCCTCCCACCAACCCTCACACGCGCCCACACACAGGCCAAGGCCGCCATGGCTGCCAAGGGCAGCAGTGCGGCGGTGGTGGTGGACGACAACTTCTCGCCGCTGGGGGTGGTGTACCTGGAGGACGTAGAGGCGGAGCTCATCCGGCAGCGCCTGCTCAACGAGCCGGACGCCAACTTCAACCGGGGGTGATTCCCGACTTGAGCAGCTGTGTTCTCTGACAGGGGCACCCGTGTCCTGGGCGCTGGGCGGCAGCGGCGGGGCGTCAGCAGTGGATGGCGGCAGTGGCTGAGCTGCGGAATGTATTGGGCGGCGCTGTCCGCGGGGGAGCGGGAGAGCGGGCGCAGCAGCGCCGTGACGCAGCACCCCAGGGGCCGGCCGGGCGGGCGCGACGAGGAAAGGGCTGCCCGCCGCTGGCGAGGGACAGCGGCGGCGGTGGCGGACAGGACGCCTGTCAGGGGCGGCGGAGGACGATTGTTACGGGCAGAGGCGGCAGCTTCAGGGCTGCAGGGCCCGGAGCTGCATCAGTCTTGGCGATGCATCTTGGACACGGAGAGCTGTGGTGCGTGCGCAGCCGTGGAGGCGCTGGATCACACACGGGCGTGTACGGTTGTCATTCCGGCCTCGACATGTTGCAGCACGTGTCGCTGTTGGTCGAATGTAGGCGAGCAGGTCACAGCATGGGCCGACCAGGGCGTCAGCTCCAGCGCATATAGCAATACCAGACCGGCGCTGCCTGGTTGCACGGTATGGCATCATGGCATCTCTGTCTTCTGGTTTGTATGAAGAAAGCCACGGAAGGGCGCGTCGTTTGGCTGCGTGTGGTTTGGGGTAAACGGGGGGTGGGGTCCGCGACGCTCATGTACGCGCCGGCATTTCGTCCCGGCGCCACCGCGCGTGTCCTTGCGTGTTTTTGTGCGTTATGGCCGATGCAAAACTGGCATTGGGTCAAGAGCAAAGAGATGGGTGAGTGCGGGGGAGCGAGAGCGAGTTGGGGGAAGCGAGCTTTGTGAGACGAGGAGAGTCAGATCCCGTGCGTCAGTCGTCCGACCGCCACACACGCGGCCGTTACACACGTGCGATGTGCCATCCATCCCCGTGTGCGAGATGCAGTTTTGGGAAGGGTAGTGGGAGCGGCGGCGATAGGAAGGGCAAGAATGGTTGCCTTTCAAGGTTTTGCCTCGAGATACTTCTTCCGTGCAATTATTGCCAATGCATGCTATTCTATGCGCTTGGTGGCCATGCTTGGCGATGAATACAACGCACGCACCCGCACGCGCACTTTGCAAGCATGTATGGATGTGTGGGGGCAGCCATGCAGTAGAGGAGTAGGCACCGGAGGAGGAGGATGGTGAAAGGGCCCCGACGGCAAGCTTCCTCGAACACGACGTTCTTTATTGGCGAAGAGAGAAAGGATCTTGGGCCTGTGGGGACGCGGCGTAGGCGAGAGCCACGGATGGCCTAATACCGTGGGCACCCGTGGAGGGCATTGTAGGGCAGAAGCGGTAGCTGAGTAATTATTATGGTTGCATCAGTGTAGACTTCGCGTTGCAGCATAGCGCAGGATGTGCGATAGCCGATAGGCGGTGCGGTCATTCTGGCACGACTTCCCGTGATGTGGGTCGGGCGTTGCAATACCTGAGCTTAGTAAAGGGATGTAGGCGGGAGGGGCTTACCCGTTGTAACTAGACACATCGCCGTTGACACAGCCGGTCCTGCCTCCGGCACGAATGGCGGAATGGAGCCACAGGGATTGGACCAAACGGCAGGCTCGCTTCCATTGATTGACCGCCTCACTTCAACGCCAGCGCATCTTGCCCACAACTCTGCGGTGTCGGTTGCTGCTATAGCCCTACTCGTGCGCGCCTCTACACTCCCCCCCACGCGCCCGCGCCCGCACACGCACACACATACACACATTGCAATCTTTTAGGGCACGCACACACACACACTCTCTCTTCATGTGCAATAACAAACAGCCGTTGTAATACAATAGTACTCGCACCGGGTCCCTCAAGTAAAGAAATGCCGCGCAGCTCACATGTGTTGCGAAGGTCATGACGTGCACCCATGCCGACACCTGTCCAGAAGACTTGAGGCTTTGGCCGCTTTTGCCTTGTTTATATAATCGATGTGTCACCTCCCGCCACAAGTGCCACTGGTTGTTCCCGTAAGTATCGGCGGAGTGGGCTGAGCCTAAACCACGTCTGCCGCCTGAGGCCTCCTGTGGCGGGGCCGAACACCCGCCCAAGCAGCTTGAGATCCGGACATTTCCGGTTGCAGCTTCAAAACGGCCCGACACACAGCACCACAAGCCCCTGGTGCAATACCAGTCACATGAATGCATACCCCATGAACATATTATGCGTTAAGCATTTGAGTGCAGTAGCAAGCCGCCACCCACCATCGACTGTGAACTCCGCCGGACCATATGTGTGTGTATACCCGTCATAATTGCACCAACAAACCAATACCAACGAACCCCAGCGCCGGGCACCCGGATTTATTGGCTTCAGCAGGTCCAGCTCCATCAAGACCTATGCCTTGTGTGCACACGCTCCCCACCTCAGCCTGAGGCCGCCGCCTCCAACCCCTCCTCCTCTACCGCCGGCGGCAGCAGCGGGCCCCGGCGGCCGGTGGGGCTGCCGCCCTGCACCGCTGTCCCTCCGCCACCGCTGCCTCGCGGCCCTACACCCGCTCCCACTCCTGCGCCCGTCGCGCCATTGCCCGGCGGCGGCGCACCCAGAGCCGGCACGGGCACGTTGAAGTGCGTGGGCGCGGCCGTGCCTGGCCCCAGCCCCTCCAGCAACATGTCCTTGTGCTCGAGAGCCTCATAGCCGATGGGGTAGGCCGACCAGCCCTGAGGGACGAGAGGCGGAAAGGGCGGCCGCACAACCGGTCAATGACACATGGGCACACGTCGGTGGGCACTCGCACACGTGGTCGCGCACTTCCACGCCGCTCTTTCACGTGCTGTGCCGGCCTACAGCTCCACCCCGCGCATTCACGCCGGCTTTCTTATGGCTCGCATTCGATTCAAAATGTCGCGACCAGCCATCCATGCTGCCCTTCGCCGCCGCCGCGCCGCCATTCGGCCTCCTCTCCATCAGCCCCCGCCTCACCTGGGGCAGCGCCGCGTCCTCAATAGCCGCGTACGTGGACGGCTCGCAGGAGGGCACGGGCGACAGGCCCTTGGGCTGTTCCTTGAAGCGGCGCGCGGGCATGGTGGTGGCGCGCTCCATGTCGGGCAGGGCCGCCATCAGCGCCAGCTTGTCCGCGCCGGGGCCTGTAGGAGGGCAGCGCCAGCGTGGGGGACGGCAGCAATGAGGGCAGACAGGAGGGCGGGCAGGCAAAGGAAGACAAAGGGCAGGGAGGCAACGGAGGAGGGAAGCGGGTGGGCAGGGAGGCATGAGGGCTAGGTGAGCCAGGGCAGGAGCTAGGGCATCTGGGTCAAAGCGAGCTTGTAGGCCACCCCGACCGTTGCTCATTCTGCACACACGCTCACTCACACACACACACACACACACACACACACGCTCACTCACTCACACACACACACACACACACACACACACACACACACACACGGCGGGCGGGCTTTCGGTTCGTTTTTTAACACACACACACACACACACGCGCACGCACACACACACACACACTGTCTTTGCGCAATGTTTTCCTTGTGCTCTTTAACACATACACACACACACTCACACACACAGTCTTTGCGCTTAATTTTCCTTGTGCTCTTTAACACACTCTCTCACACACACATACACAACGCCATTCAGGTAACGCAGCTGCATGGCTCACCGGGCTTCTTGGATCCGCCCGCTCCTCCGACGCCGTCCACACTGGGACGCGCGTATGCGCCACCGCCGCCGCCAGCGCCTCCCAGCGTGGGGCCGCTGCCGTCGTCGTCGCCGTAGCTGTTCCACAGGGACGACCGCCGCAGTGTTGGCGGCACAGAGCTCGCCGCGCCGCTGGTCGCCGTGGAGCCGTCGCCGGACATCGGTGTCGTGGTGCCGACATCCATGGAGGTGTTGACGCTGTCGCGACACCTGCACGACAACGCGGCACGCATTCAGCGAACGCACACAGGCAGCATAAGCTGCACGTCCAAGACCAAGTGCCGGCCCATTCGGCCCTTCGTATTGCTTGAAAGCACGCAGCCGTGGCCCCACCCTACCGTGCCAGGTTCATCTTGCGCTTCTTGTCCAGCTCCTGCAGGAAGTCCGCGGTGCTGGTGCCCTCCCGCCGCTGAGCGTGCATGGCGTAGCGCAGCCCGTGCAGCCGCCTACAGACAGCCCGGGAAAGAGGTTCATCCGGGAGCGGTACGTGTGTGTGTATGTGTGTGTGTGTGTGTGTGTGTGCGTGTGTGTGTGTGAGTGGGTGGGCCTGCAGGGCCCACAGGGTCCTGCTGACACGTTTTGCTCGAGGATGCAAAGGCGCCCCTCCCCGTCTAGCCTCCCGCCCGCCGCCCGCAGCTGCTGAGGCCGGCTCACCTGATCTTTGCGAGGTCCCGCATGCGGTTGCGGACCAGATCGCCCATCTCGCGGTGCGCCGCCGCATTAGACTCATCCGCCGTCATGAAGGGGTGTTTCAGCACCTCCATGCAAGTGGGCCGGGCCTTGGGGTCATCCGCCAGCATCTTCAGCAACAGGTCCTTGGCGTCAGCCGACAGCGCCAGATAACTGTGCTTGCAGCAGTGGGAGGTACATGGCGCAGAGCGGCAAGACATGGCAAGCCGGGTCAGCAAGCAACAGGCCAGAGAGACTTTTCCCAGGTAATGAGTGCGGTTGCAAAGCCGTGTGCAACCGCGCGCGCGACCCTGACTTGTACCTGACACCGCCGTGCCTCCCGAGCATGCCTCCCCCAAGCCTGCCTTCACGAGTCCACGGACGCAACACTGCGCACGCCCGCTACAAGTCAGATCAGATCAGAGCCACACATCAGATCAGAGCCACACATGCCCACAAGCGCTCGGCCTCACCGCTCGTCTTGCAGCCCTGGCGCGTCGACAAAGCGCTTGTTGCAGTAGGTCATCTTGCGAATGTCCTGACCCGCAAACGGCTTGCGGCCTGCAGTCGGATTGGCGGAGTGTGCACGCAAGGGACGCGCGTGGGGCCCAGTGAGGAGTTAGGTGGCGTACCGGCAGCCTGCTAGCAACAAGCACGATCCGGTGCCGGCCGGAGATTGCTTACACAGAAGTCAGTCGAGCTTCAGTCCCACCTGTTAGCATGACGAAGAGCACGATGCCGAGCGCATAAACGTCCATCGCGAAGGAGTGCGGCTTGTCGTTCCAGACCTCTGCGACAGCACGCCCAGGCCAGGAGGGGGGCCGCGTGAGTTGACACATGCAGGAAAGGGCAAATCACGATGGTTGCCGCGTGCGTTGGGAGGTTGGGGGAGGAATGGCCGCGCCCAATCGCAGCTCACAAGACCAGCCATACACCATAAACGCATAGGAGGTCCCTCATGGCGTGGGTGCGGTGCATCTTTGTTGGTCGGGCTGTCCCTTCTTCAATTATCGCATTCATCAACCCATACAAGTCATGCGTGTTGACGTCTGCGCTTACCTGGTGGCACGAAGCCGGGCGTGCCGACGCAGCCTATGATAGGCTGCATGGACAGATCGGGTGCGGCGGCACAGCAGAGGGCAGGGGCGGGCGAAGTCGGCACGTCAGTAGCGATCGAGAGCGAGGGCGCATGCTTTACTAAATCGAACTGCCGCTGGCCCAACCGATATCCCGCACCCAACGTGTATCTGTGTGCTGCCACCTACCTTGTCTGCGTTGTACTGTGCGCACATGCCGAAGTCAATGACTTTCACTCGCAGCGGCTTGCCCTCGGCCTGGAAGGCCTCCACCGGATGTGTGAACATGATGTTCTCGGGCTTGATGTCCCGGTGCATCAAGTTGAGGTTGTGCAGGTAGGAGATGGCCGACACCACCTGCAGGGGTGGAAGCGGACCACCAGGCAAGGTCGAATGCAGCCAAATGGTGTTCGCACGGTATGTGCGAACTCTACACCAAGGGGGCGATGACAACCCCCCCCCCCCAGCCCCAGTGCTGTGCCTAAATTCAAAGCTTCATGCACACGGTCACGCACCTGCGCGAAGAGCTTGGCGGCATCCACCTCCGTGTACTTCTTCACCTTGTGAATGTGCTCGAAGACCTCACCCTGCGTTGTGAATACAGGGGTCATGTAAGCCCACTTTGACCAGAGACCCTCAGGCCCTCCGGGCAGCAATATGGCGCGCCCGCCCTTTCATGCTCTCTGACAGTAAGGAGTACCTGCCCCCAAAGCCGCGCACAGCCAACCAAAGCATGGCCGCGCCCTGAACACCCGGCCTCCCGCCTGCCCCAGGCCGCCTGCCGTCCGCTGCTCACCCCTGTCAGGTACTCGAGCGTCAGGATGAGCCAGTCGCTCGTGTGTGTGGTGTCGTAGCACTGTGACAGAGGGGTCAACGCGGGGCGCGAGGAGTCAAGGCAGGAGTCCAAAGATGTAGGGCTGCACGCCCAAGGCCGTTCTGCGACATGCTGTACGCTGTGCCAGGATGCGCTCCTGTGTCATGCCCCGCCATGCATGTGTAGCATACACGTGACTGCCGCTGACTGGCTGACTGGCTGACTGGCTGACTGGCTGGTTGGCTCAGTCGCTGACTGGTTGGTTGGCTGGCTGACGAGCGCCCTTTGCGCCTGGCCATCCGAGCTTAGCCGGGTGGCGGTGTGCGTACCGTACGCAGATATGCTGGACAGCACGCACCCTTTCGACCTCCAGCCACCTAGCTTTCCGATCGCCCCGCCACATCCGCAGCTATCACGACCATCAATGACACATGCATGATTACGCGGGCGCACCTTTAGGATGTAGGGGCAGTCCAGGGTGCGCAGAAACTTCGCCTCCGCGATCAGCGTCGCAATCTGTGGAGGGTGGGCCGCAGCGCGCGTGCACGTGTGTGCGTGTCGTGTCACTCGTGTGAACATTACTTGTGATGGGACGCCGATGGGGCCCCAAAACGTGCGCCTGCGCTGCTCCACGGCGCAAGACAGCAGCTCCACCCGCCCGCGCCCGACGCACATGCAGCCCGTACTGGCACGCACCCGAAAACGCTGCTCCGCCCAACTCCGCTCCGCTCTGCTCCCCCGCCCGCCCCCCATGCCACCCTGCCGGGCCCCGTCCGCACCTCCTCGGGCTCCAGGTCTGCGTGCGCCAGTTGCACCACCTTGATTGCCACCGTGTCGCCCGTCTCCTTGTGCTCGCTCAGCCACACCTCACTGAAGCCGCCCTGTGGACGGTGGGTGTGACGTGCCCAAGTTACCGTACATGTCCGAGCCCAACGAAGTAGGTCCCAATGGAGGGGTGATATGCCCGAGCCCAACGACATCCGTCCCAATGGAGGGGACAGGCCACAGACAGGCAGACTCCACGGCGTGAAAACTAGTGTCATCGTTGGGCGGGAGGCGTTGCGGTGACAGGGTGTGTGCACCGAAGTGGGAAGCGCGGGGTGGGGAGCCGGTAGACGAGCGCCATACGTGTCACAAGAGCCAGCACGCCCTGCCTGTCGACCTTCACGCGCCACCATTGCCTCGCCCTGCCCGTCCTGCACGCCCATCCCGCTTCCTGTCTGTCATGAACAGCTACCCTCACCCCAATTTCCAGGACTGCCCGTCCAGGTTGCTTTAAGGTTGCGATATTACAAAGAAGGGACAGCCCGACCAAGCAAGGGTGCCCAGCACCCAGGTCAAGAGGGACCATCTCCGGCCCGAAGGGAAACCACCCTCCCCCCAGTTGGCTACCGACCTTCCACAACCGTGCAACAGGTCTTCGCGTAAAGCGTGTCTCGGCAGCTGCACAGCGAGTCGAAGCTAAGCCAAAGCCCGCCAGAGCCCCACCAACGTACAGCAAACCGCACTAGCGCACGAGGCGCAATCAAACCGGCGAGGTGTCAACGCAGGTACACCGGGCACGTAGTCCGGCGACGCCCACGTCGACGCCCCACACCCACAGCGCACACACCAGAGGCACACCGCTCCCACCACCCACGAGCAAATTAAGGCGAGGGGGGCGGGGAGCCCACATCATCAGGCAACACTAGCAGCACACAGTCACCCGCACCCCGCGAGAGGAACGGATGGTGCGCAGGCACCGCGGCCCAGGCTTTCGGGCGGAGGCCGAGGCTGACATACGATTGCAGCCGGCCCCAGAAGTCAGCACTAACGGACACACTGATGCGCATGACTTCCGCAGACGTCAGAGCCCGACGGCTTTAAGGCCCCATGCCGCCACCTTCACGCGCTTACGGTGGTTGACAGCAAGGCGTGCGGACTGCGGACTTCACGCGCTTACGGTGGTTGACAGTAAGCCGTGCGGACTTCTGCTCCAAACCATACTGGCAGCGCCTTTACATGCCCCTCTTCGATTTGTCGTATGCTGCATTGGGTGCATTCTCGTGTCTGTTCTTGCTGATTGGGAACGGTCGACTGGCCCCCCGTCGCGTTCCAGCAGGGACGCCCGTGTGCCTGCTTCCCCCCTCTAATGCATGCTTTAGCAGCTTGGCACACTTTCCCTCCCGACGCTGCGCCATGAACGTGCGCGCTGCGGGTCCTGCCTGGCCTGACACGCTCAGGCACGAGAACGGTTGGGGCATACGAAAATTTTCGTGACCCACAGTCTCCGTACCTTCCCGAGCTGCTTTTTGAGGTTATACTGCTGTACAAGAGCGATGTCGCGCCATTCCGTGTCGGGCCTGCGGGCAGGGTCAGCAGGCGACCAGCGCATGAGTTCGAAGCGTATGCCAATCGATTCTGAGGTCCGCGTCACCGCACACAAGAGCGTGCTACCAAGCACTAGGCCAAGCTGCGAGGCTGTACTATACGTTTATCATCTGCAACGTAACCTGAGCTCACTTCTTTGGGGGAGGTGGTGGGGCCTTCGCGGGCGGAGCGCTCTTTGGCGCCTTGGTTTCGTCTACCAAGCCCAGAAAGCCAAAACAGCGAGCCAAGAAAGGTGGTAGAGGAGATGTTGGCGGCGGTGGCGCCATGCTATTGCAATACAGAGCGTACTACTTGTCTGCAAGTCAGCTAAGCAAGGCTCTCGTATAATTGTAGTGTTCAGTTATAGAATGACGTCTTGTCTTTGACTAGAAAGCCTGTATGGCAGTCACGCACAGTGCGGTCGGCCAGCGGACTGCTGTTGCTCTGCGCGATTAGTTCCGCGTGGCTTTGTGCGTAGCAGCTGGGCACTCCGGCAGTGCATATATGGGACACCAAACGAGCCGGCAAGAGCACAGCCCGTTGGGAGTTTGGGACCTTTGATCTGGTTCCAATCCCGGATCCTCCGCCGGCGTCAGCCTGCTTCTGCTTCACCGGAATCATAGCGGTTCTTCTTTTTAAGCACATGGCCCCTGGCATGTAACATTTCCCTCCACCGTCAATCCCCCACGCTGTTGTGGGTCCCGCACACTGCCAGTCTGCCACACGGTACCTAGGACAACCACCACACGGCATGGCCTTGCCCTGCATACTGGATTAGTGTTGACACTGGCCATCTGGTGATCTGGCGGCATGCATATGTGCACACACGACGACTCTGCGAAACACGAGGCTGGATCCCCGTAAGGGCATGGTGAGACCGTGCGATGCAAGTCCTCAAGGCGTGGTGCATCATACTGCACCTCAATTCCCATTCCCACCCCAAACAGAAATCTTCACGTATCCTTGTGCTTGTCGGCCACTACCGCACCAGTAGCTGCCTCATCATCAATAGTCATCCTCATCATCATCGTCGCCGTTCGCCGCCTTCTTGGTCTTCTTCTTGCCGCCCTGTGGAGGGCCACACAGGCAAAGCAGGTTCAGGGTCGCAGCATACGGACACAGTCTGGCACTCGCATTGCACAGGAGCTACCGCATGCCGCAATACACCAACGCTTTCGCCGGGGATCCTTGGCGCAGGCACCAACACGCACACATGTACAAGCACACGCGGTATACGATGCCGCGCGTTCAAGTGACGCCTCGCACCTTCTTGACCGTCTTCTTCTTCTTTGTGTCGGCGCCCTCCACGTCCGCGCCCTCATCGTGCTCATCCGACTTGCGCTTGCCCTGACCGAGTGCACATGCAGCAGCACCTGATGATGAGGAACACACGCCTCGACGCCGCCTCCTTGTGCTGCTCTGCCCTGCTGCCCTTCCTGGCTACATCACACACACACACACTCACACACACACGCACACGCACACGCACACGCACACGCACACGCACACGCACACACACACACACACACATAACGCGCGCGATGCCGGCTGCAAGCACGTGCACACCGCTGCAGCTCTCAATCTCTCACCTTGGCGGGGCTGTCTGCCTTGGCCGGCGCCTCCCAGGTGCCCGCCATCACCTTCTCGATGATGTCCAGGACCTGTGTGTGTGCGCGCGTAAGTGTGTGTGCGCGATGTAATAGGCGTCATGGCCCAAGCGTGTGGTCCACCCTCGCCGCGATCCCCCTCCGCATCCACGCCATGCCGCACGATGGGCACAAACACAAGAGGTCAAGCTCGCCGTGCCACTCACCCTTTCCCGGTCCGACGGCGTCAGGTCCGCCATGCCGGGGAACTGATCCGCCGAGTCGTGAACCTGCGAGTGTTTTGTTACCGCATGCATACAAGGTCTCACAACACAGCACAACAGCGTACAACACAACACGGCCATCCCTCGACCCCGTTCTTCCGAGCCAAGCCCACCCGTACACCAAGTGGCGCGGTGATGAGGTAAGGACTACGGCAGTACCTCCCAGGCGTCGCCCGCACGCAAGCATGTGCAAGTTGAGGTGTGTGCTGCTGTGCACGAGCAGCGACTTGCCTTCAGCCCATTGGCCACCACCGTTTTGGTGAGGCACTCGATGTGGCTGCAAGGACAGCATCAGGCAGGACCCGGAGTGGCACCAACAGGTGGGCATGTAGATCGGGAGCAGGACAGCAGGTGCGCAGGGCCGCCCACACTCACCGCATCCACGCCATACGTGCTACCTTCCATACACGTGCTGCCCGTGCCAGTAGCATGGAGCCGACACGCCCCTGAAAGCCCCTCTGCTGCGCCACGCCCTGCCACGCCACGAGCCGACACCCAGCAGCAACCAGCAGCACCGGCACCTGGACCAGCACCCACCGGTTGTTTGTGAAGCGCCGGTGGTCCTTGGCGCCCTCCTCCGGCTCCTTGGTGCTCTGCACGCTCAGCCGCAGCGCCTTGTCGGCGATGGGCTTGTTGCAGCCTGCGACGGCCGCACACAAAGGAATAAGTTATGAGTCGCTAGGCAGGTGGGCAGGGTCAGGAGCGCGCAGGCAGCACTTGCGGGCGAGCCGTCGGGCGGGCTCGAGGCGCGGACAGGGGACCTAGCTGACTATGCCAGATGCAAAACATTCTCTAGATAACGTGCGCAGCCTTCCTTACCCTTGCACATAGCCCGGCCGCTCTTGGCATACTCTACAACGTAGTTAGAGCTCATTTGTGCTCAGCCTCTGGCGGCCCCAAGGCTTCTGTGACGCGGTGGCGCGCGCCTAGTTGCGGCGAGCAGCGCAGGGCTGTGCGCAGGGGAGGAGAGGCCAAACGCTTGTTAACCACGGGGGCGTTCAGCGTGCCCAGCCGGGCTTCGACACCTGCTGGAACCCCTCCTTGGTCAAACGGTCAATCCCGCACGGTCAAACGGTCGAGCGAGCACAAAAGCAGAGCCGTGGCCGCTGTCGCACTCACCCTCACTCACCCGCGAGGTATGGGAAGGTGTCGAGGCGAAGAAACAATTTCCGCGGTAGCAGCAGACCAGTGCAGCTGTGTTTGGCTCGAAACTGTTGCTCAGCGAGCGCATGCACGCACGACCCGCGCGGCTTGGCCTCTTCTCGCTGCTGCCATCCGCCGCGGCCCCCAATCGCGGCGACAGCTTCCTGGCCGCCCCGCCGGCCCGCGCATATATGCCTCGCAGCCCACGAGGCGCGCCAGATTGCACAAACTATGCAGCGAGGCAGCGAGGCGCAACCACCCGCAGACCCCAGCGGCGGCGGAGGAAACCGTCGCGGAGCACGTCGCAGCGTGCCGCGATCGGGAGTGATGTGACCCGCGGGGGTCGAGAACCTGCCCAGCCCCCCACCCCCCGAGCCGCACCCAGCGAGCTCCACTGGTCCATCCCGCCTCTGCCCCCAACCTCTTATCCCGTGCCAAGTACAATAAACAACGAAGTTGCCCTAGACACATGCAGCTGCCTGTCGCTGTTATGATCCCCAAGCCCATGCCCAAACCCATGCCGCCGCACCTACACCGCCGCCGTACCCTGCACGGCTGCACCCAGCACCCCCTCCTAACTATCTACGTGCTGCTGCAGTCTCCCGCCCCTCCCCTCCAGCTTGGATCCCGCTCTCGGGTTCCTCCTGCTGTGCCAGTGGCTGGCCTGCTGCGAAGCGGCGCATGAGCGCCATCGCGGCGCCCGGCTGGTCCATGACTGCAATGTGGCCCTGTGTTTGTGCGTGTGTGTGTGTGTATGTGTGTGTGTGTGTGTGTGCGTGCTTTCAAAATCGAAACGAAAGCCCGTCCAGGCGGCGCCGGGGTTACTTGTGTGTGTGTGGGGGGAATAGTTTTATCCAATCTCAAAGAACCAAGACCTCGAATCTTTATTTGATGGGATTGTGCAGCGGTGGCAGTCAGGCCGGGCGGGGGGCGGGGGACAGGCACATTCAGAGGCTGCGTGCCCATGCCTGTGCGTGCTGAGGGCTTCACGTGCAAGCATAGCATGTGTGGGTGGAGCGTGGGGTAACATGGCCGCCTGCCATGCGTTCGTCAGGGTCAGGGCCTCAGGGGCGTCGGGCGTGCGTGGCGCGCACGTGCATGGGGTCGTGCCAGGGTGTCAGCGTCAGCCCACTGCTGCGACCGCAAGTCCAAGCAGCACGCACTCGATATGGAATGCCTCGTCTCTTTCCCCTCATCCTTACCGCATCGTACAGGCGGACAAAGGCCAGGGGCCCCAGCTGTCGCACTGAGCCCGCCACCGCGCCGGCCACCGTCAGGTTCACGGGTTTCACGTCACGCCACTCCGCCGCCCGCGCCCAGCGCAGGCCGTCAAGCATCCTGCACACAAGTGCGCACGCACACGTACAAGTGGGCAAGTGGACGTGTGGGCTACTAGCTGCACATTGCCTATGCGCTGAGGGCGGTGCAAGGTCTACCCAGGCACATTCCCAAAGAGACACCCTGTATGAAGAGACATTCCTGAACGCGCTTCATGCACGTGCACGTTGGGACCACACAGCCCCGCACCCACCCACCGCTCGGCGCCGAGCCAGTTGCACACGATGTCTTTGTCCCCGTGGATCAGCAGCACCCGCACACCCGCGTCCATGAGCGGCGGCAGCATCCAAGAGAAGGAGCTGCCGATGTCGGCTGCGTGTGCGCATGTGTGTATGTGTGTACATGTGTGTACATGTGTGTACATGTGTGTACATGTGAGTACATGTGCGTGTGTGCGTGTGCGTGTGGGAAAGCGTGAGATACCGGCATTGCTAGCGTGGACGAGGGCAGGGGTGCAGTCCAAGGACTGCACGCCTGTGCAACAGAGCAAGGCCCGGTCACCGTGCGCGTGGGGTCCCTGCGGGGTGACCCCCAGACTCGCTGCCCACCCAGCCACAAAACTGACGCATGTAGAACCTCACCTAGGAAGTCTGCTGACATGTCCGCATCCTTGCAGCCCACCCACGTGATGTTGGCGGCAGCGGGCACACCCACCTCCGCCTGCAGCAGGGCAGCACGCGCGTGTATAGTACACGGGCAGCACCGAGCGCGCATCGCAGCGCAGCGAGTTTACTTGCTGCAAAGCTGGGGCTTCTGGGTAAAGGGAAACACGGGCAGCCCTCGCCTCAGTGCCCCCGGCACCGACACCTGCCACCAGGCCTTCCACTGCCGCACACCTTTCATGCTGAGCAGCTGCAGGGAAACCGGTGGGCCCAAACACACGCATCAAAGTCTGCACTCCGTGCCCCGCAGGCCCCCATCGACCTGCACGTCAGGACGGTTCCAGTAGCGGTGGATTGCGCTGAAGTTGTAGTAGCACGGCGTGCCGAGCGGGCGGGATGCGGGATCGCACACCATGCGTATGTCAGCCCAGTTGGTGTGCGGCAGCGCGCGAGTCAGGCGCTGGAACGACAGAGCGTCACAGGTCTGTGAGCGGCGGGATAATGGAGCGTGGGTAGGTGTTAGGGCACGGCGGTGCTTGGTGCTGTGAACACGAAACCCGCACGGCACGATACTACAGGGCGCATACCCACCGGTACGGTTGTGGTGCTGTATGTGTGTGATGCGCGCACGCTCTTCGCAGGGATCAATTGCTCCCTCCCACGTTGTCAAGGTGCCGAGCCCTGCGCCCCACACTCAGTGCCCACTCACCCAGGCCGCGGCCTTGCAGGCCCAGCCCCAGCGGCTCACGCCGCACAGCCGGGCGGCGCCGCGGCACAGCGGCATCCACCTGTTGATGCTCGCTCGCAGCTGCAACACAAGCAATGCATGTGCAATGCGGCACATGGGGCGGGCAGGTCCCAAATTGTGCGTGTCATGCAGGGCAAGCGGCGATCCAGCCACACACGTGCAGCAGGCAGGGCGCGCAAGGTAATACTGCCGCCAGCTCCGACAGTGGCACTCGAACACTCCGGTTGGGCCTGGGCAGGGCCCCTCTGGGGTGGGTCTCGCCTGGGTTGGGCGACGCCCCCTACACCCTATATCGTACAGCGTACATCGTACACCGTACACCGTACCCACCTGGGTACTGATGAGTCCGTTGCTGTACACGTAATCCGCCATTGATGAGTACTGCGCCACATGTGCACAAACACACACACACACACACATAGGCTTCTCTTAAATAGCCGACACAGGGTAAGGGGAGTTGGCATGCATGAAGCCACGTGACTGAGCTGCTTGCGTACACACACGCTCGCCCACCCCCTTCCCTCACGTGCCCTTCGCTGGTCTCGTCTTCAGTCCCCCGCCGCGCACCTGCACGCCCGGGTCGAAGTAGCCGTTGACGATGGCGACGCCCCGCAGCGGGATGCGCAGCGACGAGGAGTCGCGGCGTGCGTTGGCGCGGAGGATGGCGCTGGCCAGGGGTGGGATATAGTGGCCCTGCGGAAACACGGCATGGCGCCCAACGCCCAGCGCTCATCAAAGTGTTAGGCAGGTTGTTGTGGGGCGACACGGTGTGCGTGTGTGTATGTTTTGTTTGTGTGTGTGTGTGCGTAGTTGCACACCCGTGCAAAGACGCGTGAGAATTGCAGGCGTGAAGGAAGCGGCAGCAAGGAGCAGGAGCACAGGCGGTTCCGCAGGCAACCCCCATCCAGATCCCCCGGTGGAAGCACCCACCGCGTATGACTCTCCACCGAGAAACAGGGAGATGTTGGCGAGGCCGGGCCGGGCTGCGGGTGTGTGTGGCAAGGCAGCCGGCAGCCGGCATGTGGGGTCGCAGCGCAATGCACAACGCTCCAATGCATGCATGCCCCCTTAGCTGCCTTCGGCTCCATTCCCCAAAACCTGCGCACTTCGCGCACGCTCACGCACCCACGCACTCACCCGCATAGAACTGGCGTAGGAAGTCCAACACGTCACGGGACACGTCCCGCTCGTTGTGTGCCTTGTCGTGCGGGTCCTGTGCGTGTTGCACGTGGCATGTAGCAGCGAGAGAACGCTGGCACGTGGGATGCCGATCGACTCCGCACACCGAATCGACGCTTACGGCTCTCACGACGAACACGCAGACGCATGCCGCTCGCACACGCGCGCTTTCCCCAACCCTGCCCACCGTGCTGTAGGAGAAGCCTGTGCCCACGGGTTGGTCCAGGTACAGCAGGTGGAACTGCCGGTCCCAGCTGTACCGCCGCCGCCGTACCAACACGTCCCCACCCGCCCCAGTGCTGACGTTGAATCCCTCAAGCTCGTACGGCCCCTGCTCCACCAGCAGCGGCAGCTCGCCGCTGCAGCCGGGGCCGCCTGTAGGGAAAGGTGTTGCGAGAATGACGGGAGCGTGAGGGTGCTTATTTTTGTGCTGAGAGGCAGCGAGAGGCAGCAAGTGTGGTGTGTCCGGGCCCCAGGGGGAGGGATGCGCGGTGTCTGGAGGAAGGTGCATGCGGCGCACCTGTGAGCCACAGTATTAGGGGCGTCTCCGGCGTTGGGTTCCGGGACTCCACGAAGACGTAGAACATGCGCGCATCGGTGTCGGGCCGCGGCCGATGCAGTCGAATATAGCCAGAGGCCACCTTTGGAGAGGCTGAGGATGGGCTGGCGTGGATGCTGGCGACGTCGGATGCTTCGGCGAGGGGCTGCCAGGTGCTCCCGGCAAGTGGCAGACCCGCGCTCGACGAGGGCAAAGCGTGGCTCGGCTCCAAAAAGCGCGCTGCTGCCGCTATTCTCAATATCATAAGGACTGCGCATCCATGCAGCAGCGTTTTGCACCGCGAGCGCGCCATCGTCGCTAGGCTCGCAAGGCTTTTGCGTTTCGGGTTGTCTCACTTCCGCAAATGGTTGTAGGCCAATGCTTTACAATAAATGTATAAATGTATATATGATAAGCATATGAATATATGAAACCAACTTGCAGCCCAGACGCCCTCATCCAGAGCCAACGATTGACACGCCACACACAAAACCCTGGCGCAGACGGGTTCTCGTCCAACCAAGGCGCTGTCGCGTTTGCAGCATGACTCTCTGTACATTTAGGTGTAGATCGACGACACGCGGCCTGGCATTGCTCGAGATGTACGTGACGTGGCTATCCGGAAGTAGAGATGCCCCGGACTGGATTCAAGTCTCGAACACTGCATTGGGTGGCTGGTTCAACACACCCTGTCAGTATGTTCTCGGCATCCCACGGGACACTCAAACTACCGTACATTGCACTCGCGCCCGCGCCTACCCGCAACCCGGCCTGAGAAGCCAATTGATTCGCGATCATCTCTCGGCTTGGAGCGTCCGTACTACGGTGGCATTACTGGAACTTGACCAGTTTCTTAAACACGCTCCTGTGTAGGTTTTGTGTGTGACCGGCTCAGCAGCAGAGAGGTACGAGGCAGGAGGGGGCCTGAGTGGGAAATCGGTACTCAGGTGCAGCCCGCCCTCCCCCCCCCACACACACACTTAGCTCTTGGCGACGGGCCCCGGAGTTGGCGGGTACTGGCACTCTGGCAACCATGGTTACGCGGTTGAACGGCTTGCGCCAACCCTATGCTGCCTTTACCCGGCATGAACCCAACCGTCTAACCCTGCCCCACCCGTCCCCACCCCACCCCGACAGCCCTTGCGGACAGCCCCAGCCAGCCACCTGTCTGGCCCCAACCGTTTGACAGGACGGGACGGTGGTCCTGAATAGCAGTTTATTATACGTTATGGGTTTATGTTTACGCAGCAGCTTCAATGCCGCCCGCGTTTCGGCAGCTGTCTGTGCTCGGCATTTGTGTGGATCGATAGCCAGGCCAACTTATTGGAAACACTAATAACTTAACACATAACACACGAGTTGCTGGCAAACATCAATGGTCTGAGCATTCTGTCGTGCAAGCTTATGAGTGATGACGGGGAATTCTATTTGATCGCTACGAGCACTGTCAGCGCCTGACGCAACGCAAATTTATTTTCGAGGAAACAGACAATGGCTCCCAATAAAAGGGGCGGGCCGCCCAGCGAGGAGACGTTAGCAAAGCTCAAGGGCAAGAAGGGGCAATCGTCGGCCCCGCCGCCGGCCTCCAAGCAAAAGCAGGGTGCGAGGCTGCGGAAACAAGTGCTGCATACTAAAATGTCACCCTCAAACCTGGGAAGCTCATCTGGGGCAGGTGCCGCAGACGGACGGACTGCCGTGTCGTCCTGACACAGTTGACGAGTGACCCTGTCTGGGTTGTGCCAGCCCACACGATCTTAATCACCAGCCCTGACCTTCACTGAGCGCCCTACAATGATGCATTTGGTGCTCATGCTCCCCGCAGCGCCCGCCAATGGCGAGGCGGCGGCGGCGGCGGAGCCGTGTGACTTCGCCAGCGGGGGCATGATCTCGAAGGAGGAGGTGGAGGCGCGCGGCGCCGGCACCGACGACCCTGGCGACACATACTCCCGGGCTCGCTTCGCCTGGTCCGAGTGGCGTGTGTTCTTCACAGGTGGGGCTTGACATAGCAGGCAAGGCATGGCGGTCACGCCTGTTGGGAGCTCATGGGAGAGGGGGGGAACGCGGCAGGGGCGCGTTGCGCCGGTGGCGGTACGGCGCAGGCTCCTCCGGCCCCGCAGCCCACCCCGCCGGCCCTGCTGGCCCTGTTGTCCCCCGCCGCCTCACCCCTCCAACCACCCTGCTGCACAGCAAGTAAGACCCCTGCCGCCTCTGCCTCCTCCTCACAGGCCTCATGTTCCTGACGCGGCTGCCTGTGCCGCCCGGCATCGACCACCACCCGGCCTTCCTGGTCCGGTCCATGATGTGGTGCGTGGGGGCCCGCGTGTTTATGTGTATGCGTGCGTGTGTGTGCGTGTGTATGTGTGTGCTGTGAGGGGGCCCTGAGGCTTGAGGGTACGGGGGATATACCGTACCGGTATGCTGGGATCGGCGGAGGACAGGCACGGTGCACAATACCACTGCCGTGTTGCCGCGGCCATGCGACACCAGCAATGCAACGCAACCAGCAACCTCCTCCGGGCAATGGGCTCCCTAACCCCTACCATACCTGCGCCTTCCAACTGCCTACACCTCACCACACCGACCGCGACCCCCAAACCAAAAAACACCACATCTTTATAACCGCCCCCCCTCCTGCTCCTCCGGCTCCTCCATCCGCCGCCCAGGTTCCCGCTGTTGGGCGCCCTCATCGGCGGCTGGGGCGCCGTGTTCTTCAACGCCGCCGCCGCGCTGTGGCCGCCCGCCGCCGCCGGCTCGCTGCTGCCCGCCGCCATCTCCACCTTCAGCACCGTGTGGCTGACGGGCTGCTTCCACGAGGACGGACTGGCAGACACATTCGATGGTGGGGGGCTGGGGGGGGACGTGCGTGTGTGTTAGGAAAGCACAAGTGCACGCGTGTGTTTGAAGCAGCCTGTGCCCGGGAAGTGAGGCAGGCGCAGGGGTAACGGTGGGCACAAGCTCCTGCTGTCTACAGGCTGCCACCACCAGTACACGATACACGACGCGGCCACATCTGCAGTTACGGTGTCGCTCGACCCTTTCCACTCGTGCCTTGCCTCACGCGTGTGTGCACAGGCTTCGGCGGCGGCTGGGGCCGCAACCAGATCCTGCGCATCATGAAGGACAGCCGCGTGGGCACCTACGCCCTTGTGGGCACCGCGTTGGCGCTGCAGCTCAAGACGTCGGGGCTAGCGGCCATCGCGGCGGCGGCGCCGGAGGCGGGCGGCGGCGTGGCGGGCGTGGCGGCGGCGCTGGTGGCTGCGCACGCGGCGTCGCGGTGGACGTCCATGGTGCTGATCTATGTGTGCGAGTACGTGCAGGATGACGAGGATGCCAAGCGCGGCATGTACAACTGGTGAGAGCCGTGCTGGTAGGGAGCGAGGGAGGTGGGAGGCGCTTTGGCCTTGGGGCGCCTTGAGAAGCAAGTACGGTAAGCAGGTGGGTATGTAGTTTGCATGGTCTCGTAGGTGCAAGGAACAAAGGCAGTCACGAACACCTCAACCGCCCAGCAGCCACGACACAGCAGCCGCGACAACCCAGTGCTCAATGTCTCAGCCCCTCCCACCTACCCCACCACCACTCGACCCTCCCCCCCGACTGGGTGGGCTTTCCCATGATGATAGGACTTTTCGCCGGGCTCGCACACGTAACGCCCCCTAATGCCTCTGCCTGCGCTCCGCTAGTTTGGCGCGGTTTGGTTGAGTTTGGCAGGAGTTTGGGCTAGGTATCTACACACACGCACACTCCGACCCAAGAAGAATGCCCCACCCTGCCTCTATACAACGCCGCCCCATGCAGGTTCGCCCAGAGCACGCGGCTGCTGACGGCGCCGCGCCTGGCGCTGGGCACCCTGCAGGCCTTAGTCATACCGCTGCTGGCGCTGGGGCCGGCCCGCGCCGCCATTGTGTACGCCGTGACGGCGGCGGTCACAGTCGCCAGCGGGCTGTACGGCAACGCGGTGCTGGGCGGCGTGATCGGTGACTACCTGGGCGCAACCATCCAGGTGGGTGGGTGGGTGGGTGGGTAGGTGGGTGGGTGCGTGCGTGGGTGGATGGCAGGGTGGGTGGGTGGGTGGGTGGGTGGGTGGGTGCGGAGTTCCGGGGAGGGCTGCAGTGAAGGCAGCAGGCTTTGTTTGGATATGTGTGGGGGGGGAGGGGTTGTAGATACCAGCCCAAACTGAACCGAACCCAATGCAAAAGAGCGAGGGGGGTTGGCAAAGATGCTTGGAAAAGCGGTACAGGATGCACTGAAGCCTGCAGACGACGGGGGGCCAGGTGGGTGTGCGGGCATGATGGATGGCGTCGGCTGCGGGCCGAGCAGGGCCTGACGGCCGCCCAAGCAACACACACGTACGAGACATGCGCGCCCCACCATGTGCCGGCGTCACATGAGGAGGCAGCAGGGGCGGCACCCGCCCGCCCCCCTTTCCCCATGCTTCTCCCAACAACCACATACCCATACACACACACACACACACGCAACGTTTTCCTTGTGCTCTTTAACACATACACACACACACGTGCCCGCCGCCCCTACCTGCCGGCTCCCACCTACGCACGCGCCCGCAGGTGGCGGAGATCCTGGTGTACTGCGCGCTGTCGGCGGACTGGTCGCGTGTGGCCGGCAGCTGGGAGGGCGCGGCGCCGCTGCTGCTGCTGGCGGCCGTGGCAGCGCTGCCCGTCATCTACTGCCGGCGCATCGTGGACTGGGGCAGCTGCTGATGCGCGGGCAGCGGTGAGCGGTGGGGAGTGCGTGGTGGTGGTGTTGGGAGGGGGGGAGCGGAGTGGAGGGGGTTTAGTCGGTTCCAAGGCCAAAGGAACCATGGCCCTGAACCCGAAACCAGCCACCAAAGCGCGGGGCCGTGTAGGAGGGGTGGCCTTAGCCCTTGTAATTTCCATTTAAGGGTGTGTGTAGGGGCCGGCGTGTGTGTGCATGTGTGTGTGTGCGTTTTGGTGGGTATGCGGGGCAAGACGAGTATTAGCGTGCACCGCTGGCAGCGTTTGACATTGTACCTAGAGAGATCAGCGGCATCACTGCTGGGGTTGCTCTTGACAGCACACTGTGTCTCCAACTCTCTGCTGCTGCCCGAATGTCAATCGCTCGGTGGCAGGTTGGAGATGTGTATGGTTGGGCCCCTTGCGCCGCGCACTGTTGCTCATGCGTGCGGCACTGGTGTGATGTGAGCCCTGGTGAGCCCGGCTGACCTGGGGGAGGTGACACGTGATCGCAACTGCTGTTGGATGGATGAAATTGAGTAACGTATTCGGGGCACTTTGCTCGGTTTGCTGGGCAGAGTGCAGGTATTTATGCAACAGAAAGGTGGCCTGGTGCTGACGACACTACTTCTCAGATGAGTGATAGGGCAGGGAGCGAGTCGCAAAACGCGCAGACCCGTTTGCCAGGGGGCAGGTAGCCTGCCTTCGCCGAGCTCTGCGTGACCAGGACACCTCGTCTGGTGACGTGTGTGTGGCACAGGCAACTGGTTCGTGACAGGCAAGGCGACGGGCATCGTGCGCTTGAGCGTGCATAGGGTTTGGGATGCAAGTGTGAGATGCAGGTTTTGCTACCTCTTGTGCCCATGCGTACCAGTGGAAAGGATAGCTGCGTAGAGTACATGGCTTGTCTCAAAGGAGTTGAAACTTGGGGCTATGATCCAGCGGTTTTATTTTCGGCCGAGCTGCAGGATGGATGGGGCGCTCATAGATAAGCAATTTAGCGCACTTTCAGCACGAGGAGAGCGCGCGTTACCGTTGAGGTGCGCCTCCTGGCACTGTGACGCGGCATCTGCCATGCCCAAGTGGTGGCGGGGGCAGGTAGGCGGGCGAACGACGTGCCAATACTGGCCTCACTGATGTTGTGAAGACTATGTGAGCTGATGGTAATCCATTGCGGCCAAGGCTTGGTGTGGGTGGTTGGGGGCCAAGCCCGCCGCCGCCCAGAGTCTGTTGATCCCGAGATGTTTCACAGGATTCCGGGAGAAACTCAACTAATAACATTATCCGGTACACAACCCCGAATATCATATGGACAAGGAGACGAGCGCACGCCCCCGCAGTCCATGAGTTGTTGAGTCGGAGGTCGGCCGTGGAGACACGCACGGACATGTGGTACATGGCGCGGAGAAGATGCGGCTCCTGAGGTACACAACTCTAGAGCTCGCCAAGAGCAGTCGGTTGACATCGACCTGGTTAGAAACTATGGGGGTTTAAGTGGGTTTCGAGGGGGTGCACGGTGGGGTATGGGGCGCGGATCGGCCGGTCGTTCCGGAGCGGGGTCGGGGCGAAGGTTTTGGGCATGGGGTGGGAACTTGTGTTCGTACCCCGCGGTCATCACATATGTACATGAACATTAAACAATACGGTTCGACGAGTGGCATATGATATACGGATCACTCGTAAATTTGAAGCTGAGGAGAACTTGCATTCAGCTGCAAGGCCCCACAGTCCACACAGCAGCGTATAAAGCACATCACATTGTAGGACTCGATTAAACTGAGTAAATAAGTTCAAAACGTGATTAGCATATATCGAATCTATTATATCGTAGTCTGCGGCATGCTGCTGCCCGAAGTCCGGGGCCGCAGTCTGCTGTGGGTTGTCGCAGCAACCTGCTGCTACTTTACTCTGGGCTCTGTGATAGCCTCAGAAGTTGTGACGGTGCATAATGGGGCTGAGCTCGCAGCAGCGTTTTCGAACCCGCAAGTGGCGGTGGCGCTGGTCGACTCGCAGCGAGTGGTCCTGACTTCGGACGACTTTTCTCCCTACGCGCCACCTATACAAATCGCGCGAAACTTTACAATCCAGGGAGTTTGGCAAGACAATCTCAACCGGTTCCCCTACTTCGACTTCGGGTTTGTGAGGGGGAAGGTAGGTGCGAGGGGAAACGGGGCGGCATGCAGGGGCCGGGGCGGGAGGAGCCTGGGGCGGCGCCGTGCTCTATGCTGCCAGTAAACAGGGGACTTACCAGGCAGGTGTGTGGCCGGCTGCAGCTCGAAGGCGGTGCAGTGCGGTATCAAGCAAGGTAGCAGTAGTGCATGGGCAACCCACCTCACTGCCGTACGCGCGTACGGTACGTACGTGATCATACAGGTTCGGCTGAGCCCCTACGTCACGCTTACACTGGACCAATTGTTGGTCCGCCGGACCCGCAGCGACCCATCCTTCCGGGTGCGTAATCTGTGCGCCCACGGTGCCTCTGCCGTACTTGGCATGTGCTGCTACCTTCGGCAGCGCAGCGTTGGCTCAAAGCAACATTCACCGGCACGCGCGCGGCGGTCCGTACGCTATGTGCGCTTGCCAACGCAATGGCTCATGGACTATCCACCGCTGCAACAGGCGCCTGGATTTGACCTGGCCACGGATGACAGCGGGCGAGACCCCAACATCCCTGGCTCCTTCGCCGCAGTGGTCGTCAAGCGGTCTGCCAACCTGCAAGGTAAGTGTGCGTGCATGCAATCATGCATGCGCCCACCACCACTTGGCAGCGCCGTACCCACATCTTACAGCTTGATTGATCCTCACACCTGCGTGTCTACGTGCGCGTGGATGGTGAGGATCCTGCACACGTGAGGACAGCATGCAGCGGCACACACGTACGGGAGCTCACGCGTGTGCTCCCGTAGACAGCGCGTTGCGCGCATTGCATTTATACCGAATGCTGGTTTGCCGTACGCTGCTGCTGGTGCGTGTGCATGTCTGCTGCCCATGTTATGCAGAGGTCTGCTTGCCGCCGGCCTACGTGCCCAATGCGACCCTGGGCACCTGGACTCGGCCCACGGAGCTGCCGGCAGGGAAGCAGATCACCTACTCGACCAACACCACGATCGTGTTGCTGCACCCCAACTGCACTGGTATTGGTTTTGACATGCCGTACGAGGAGCAGTGCATCAAATCTTCGGGAGGCACGTTTGTGGATGTGGGCGTGTACTGCTACTCATTGGACCCTTTTGGAAACCAGGTTAAAACCGGCTACGTGTCGCACCTGCTGGATAGCGTGAACCGGGTGGGTTATGCTGTGACAGTTATCGCACTTTGCTGCTTGCTTGGTTGCATCTGGCAACCAACACTACTCGTTCCATGCGCATAGGGACGAACATGTGTGTGTGTGTGTGTGTGTGTGTGTGTGTGTGTGTGTGTGTCGGGGGGGTGGGTGCGTGGCTCGGGTTTTGGCTGGCAGTGGATGCAGGCGCAGCATTCTGTGCGGTAGGAAGGGCAGGTGACGGAGCAACAGGCCGCGCATCGCTCGCTCGCTCGGTCGCGTGCATGGCATGCACGCATGGCATACATGCATCAAGGGGCAGCAGCGGGCACGCCACACTGCATATAACGGGGGACAGGGGACCCCGCCCACACACCCTACACCCCTACCCGCCCCTCAGAGACGCCCCGCCCGTCTCCGCATTTGTTCGCGTCGCACTTTCATGCACGTGCGCAATCACGTGTACATGTGTGCATGCCTGCAGTGCTACCAGTACATGACCGTGGGCTGCATTGATACGTACGGCGGTGTACTCGGCTGCTACAATTTCATGATGCAACAGGTCGGTTGTTTGGTTCATTCGTTTCTCATTAGTGATATGGTACATACTAGCTAGTAGCATGTTGCGGCTCGCGGGTTGGATCTGTGCATGTTGCTAACGGTCGGTTGCATTCGCCGAAGTGCCAATTACTCAATGGCTGACCCGGATGGGCCGGGCCTCCCTTGCTCGTCCTCTCGTGCGTGCAGCGCCAAAACAATAACAGCAGCAGCTCGCCGCGCCAGGCAGTGCCGCCACCACCGCTGGCTCCTGCAATGACCGGCGTGGGCGGGCGCAGCAACCAGCAAGCAGCCCTCATCGGCGCTATTGTGGGCGGCGTGGTGGGAGGTGCGTGGATGGACGGGAATCATGGGGTGGGTACGTGTCGTGCGTGCGTTTCTGTTCGTTGCGGGGCCATGTACAAGCACCCTGACTTCGTACATGTTTACTATAAAGACAGCTGAAAGGGCTGCAGGTTGTATGTATGTGTGCTTGATGCGCGTTGCCGCACGCGCTTCACCCACTCACAGGCATCGTGCTCGTGGCCGGCGTCGCGTGGGCCACCCTGCTGCTGGTGCGCCGCCGCCGTTATGCGGAGGCGCCGGCGGCGGCAGCGTCTGGCAGCCGGCACAAGAGCAGTGACGACGGCGAGAGCGGGGGCAGCAGTAGCAGCTGTAGCGGCAAGAGCGGCGGCGGCAGTGACCCTGTTGAAGCTGCAGCGAAGCCTTGCAACCCAACGTACGCCTTTAGCGGTGGCAGCGGCCCTGAGCACGCCGCCGCCTTGCCGACAGCAGTGGCTAGCCATTTACCCACTCAGCAGCAGGGCAAGGAGGAAAAGGAGGAGGAAGCGGTGGCGGCCAGCCATTTACCCGCTCAGCAGCACGGCAAGGAAGATGAGGAGGCGGTGGCGGCGGCAGCAGCGGTGGCGGCGGCGGCGGTAGCGGCGGCGCCTCTTTTTGCTGATGAGCCGGCCTCGCTCGTGCCTGTGACGCCCTTGACCCCTCTGCAGCCCCACATCCCTCTCGGTGTCACGGTCTGTGAGGGCGGCAGCACCCTCGCTGCAGCAAGCAGGAGCAACAGCAACAGCATCAGTCTTGGCATCCATGGTGACAGTAAGAGGGCCCCCGTAAGTGGCGGCGGACCAAGTGGCGGGGCTCTCGGCGGCTGCGGCACCAGCGGCAGTACTGATGCTGACAGCCGCGCACTCGTGTTCAAGGGTGGCGAAATAGCAGCAGCAGCAGTAGTCGGCGGGAGCTCGGTAGTGCCAGCGGCGGCGGCGGCCGGTGTGACGACCAGCAGCGGCGGCGGCGGTGGTCAAAGCGGCGACGCGGCCCCACCAGCACCGAGCTCAGATGCTGCGACACGTGCTAGCGGCGGCGGCGGCGGCGGTGCGCCAGCACATGTGGTGCTGACCGGCGTCGTGATGGGCAAAGGCTCATTTGGCAGGGTAAGTGTGTTTGTGTGTGTGTGTGTGTGTACGTGTGTGCAGAAGCACGTGTGTGGCAGCGAGAGTATATAGGTAAAGGTAGGTGTGTGGGCGGCGGGGAGGCAGGTACGGGAGGGAGGTAGGGGAGGGAGGTAGGGGAGGAAGGTGGGGGAGGGAGGTAGGGGAGGGAGGGGAGGGAGGTAGGGGAGGTAGGTAGGTAGGGGAGGTAGGGCAGGTAGGTAGGGCAGGTAGTAGGGGAGGGGAGGTGGGTAGACGGCATGTGGCTGCTTCAGCGCGACTGCTCAACCGCCCAGCGTGCTGCTTGTGCGCCGGCGGTCAGGAGGGGGGGGGGTTGCTTGTAGATACGGCGGTACTAGCCCAAACTAAACCGAACCCAATGCAAAAGAAGAGGGGCGGAGGGAAATGGAAGTCTGGGATGGAGACACACAAGTTACACAAGTGAGGGTGGGCTGCATGGCTGTGCCTGCTGTCCCGACGTGTCACCCCTGCCTGCCGCTGTCCTGTCTTGGCTCCTCGCTCCTCCCGTTAGTGTCCTCCTCGCTCACCCCTGGCTCACCCACCGATTCTATCTGTCGTTGCAGGTGGTTGAGGGTGTGTACTGCGGCAGGCGGGTAGCCGTGAAGCAGATTTACACGGGTATCCTCATGCAACAGGGGACACAGCAGCTACGGCAGCAGCTGCTGACACAGCAGCAGTCGCAGCAGGCACAGCAGGCACAGCAGGCGCAGGAGGCGCGGGAGGCGCAGCAGCAGCATCTTCAGGATGTGCAGGACAGCCTTATCGCGGCGTTGGAGCAGGAGGTGCAGGTGCTGGCCAGGTGCGTGCACGGACGGCACGGGGGCGGGCTAGATAAGAGTTCGAGGCAGGCAGGCATGGCAGGCAGGCAGGCACGCGCTTGCGCAGCACGCACTCAGCATGTGTAACCCTGTTTCCGAATTGGATTTTCCAGATGTGCGAAGCCGTAAACCGCATGTTAAGCCCCTCCCTTACTTGCTCGTGTACTTCAGTTTCCTGCGAAAGGGCAGGCACAGTGAAACTGTGAAAGGGGGTGCCCTTGCGAAGGCATGCGTAAACTGCGCTCGTAACCCTTGCTGGTGTACTTTTCTTTCCCACTCCGCACCCCTCGTCTGATGACACGTGCGCTCACCCCCGGTGCCTTTTGCCTGCTGCACGTGTCAACAGGGTGCAGCACGAGAACATCGTGACCCTGTTGGCCGCAAACCTCGAGTGCGTGCATGCGTGGGGGCCGGGGAACGGGGAAAGAGCCGACACTGTACTTGCTTATGTGTGCGCGCGGCGGCTGCTCGGCTTGCTTTGCGGCTTACATGCGTGCTCGCAGTAATGACACGCAACCACACGCCCAAGCCGGCCTCGCCAATCTTGACATACCCATTGCTCGTTCGCTCGCTCCGCGCCCTGCCGCCCGCGCGCGCTCCCTGCTGCCTCGCTCACAGGCCGCCGAACGTGTGCCTGGTGATGGAGCGGATGGACACGTCACTGGACCACCTGCTATACAAGGACCCCAACAGACCCTTCCCCCTGTCGCTGGTGAGCGTGCGTGCACACACACACACACACACACACGCACACGCATGACGGCAGCGGCGGAGCATGCATGTTTGCGTGTGTGGTAGTGTCTGTGCCTCCAGCCTTACCTTGCGTCTCCCCATCCAAGCAAGTTCATGACAGCATGCTCCATCCCTGCCTGGCTGCTCCGCCGGCCCCCCGGCCGCTTTCCTCAAGCAACCCGCCGCCTTCCTCATCTTCCCCCTTCTCCCCCTGCTGCCATGCACTGTCTTGCCTTGCCTTGCCTTGCCTTGCCTTGCGTGTGCGTGCGTGCGTGCAGGCAGTGCACATCGCGCTGCAGGTGGCACGTGCCCTGGCGTACCTGCACCCCACCATCCTCCATCGAGACCTGAAGCCGGGGAACGTGCTCATCTCCAACGCGGATGACACGGCGGCTGCGGCCGACCCGCACAACCACCAGCACGTTGTTGTCAAACTGGCGGTGAGTGCGTGCACAAGCGAGTCCAAGTGCGTGCGCATGCGGTGCATGGGGCCCTGTGCGTAAGAGAGAGAGTGTGTGAGTGTGTTGGGAATTCACACCTAGCATGAGACCGATGTACACAGGGCTTGCCCGACACCTTGTTCGCTCGCAGCACAAATTAACTGTGTGCCGCCCTTGGTGCCGCCGCATGCTTTGACTCATTGAAGGACTTCGGCCTGTCGCGGCTGCTTGAAACGGTCCTTGTCACGCAAGAGCCCGAAGTCGGCACGGTGTGTGGGGTTGGGTGGGTGGGCGGGCGGGGGCCTGATGCCGCACGGCTGCGATCAACACGCTGAGCCACTTGCTTTAACACAGCAGCACTACGTGCGTTCTAGCCGTGATGTCTCATCACCTACCTGCCCTGCTGCGCACCGCCGTGGTAGGGCTGGCGGGCCTTGTAGATCCACCGCCGCGTATGGTGCAATGCGATGTGCAAGCTCCTGCTGCTGTTGTTACTTACAGTCCTTACTTTGTTACGTGCGTGCTCTCATCATCAGGCACCCTACATGGCGCCGGAGTGCTTTGACCTCCAGAACATTGTCATCACAGACCGTGCGGTGCGTGCCTGCCTGCATCATTTCGTGCATGTGCATGGGTGGCATGTCTGTGCTGTGGTGGGGGCATACGTGAGCATGCGGGCGATGCGGTGTGCCGGAAGGCGGGGATCCGTGGACGGCGGCAGCCAAGGGCCGTCCTCAAGCCATGCAGCAGTGCTTGCGTGAGTGCGTGTGCTACCCAGCCGTGCCGGGTCGGTGCGTGCCGCCCAGAAAAGCCGAAGGGCCGGTTGCTGTGGCGGCAGCGAGGGCCGCGCACGCGCTCAAGCAGGTCATGCGTGCGTGGCCGCTAAACTCATGCACGCATTGGCCGCCCATTCACCAAGCCAGTCACGCACGTGTTACTCACTTGCACCCATGTGTCTGCCCGCTCGCTCGCCATCAGGACTGCTACTCGTTTGGAGTGCTGCTGTGGGAGCTGGTTGCGCGGCGGCAGCCCTGGTCGAAACAAAATATGATGCAGGTGGCGGTGGCGGTGGCGGTGAACAACGACCGACTGCCCCTGCTGCCCCTCGTTGAGGCCGGTGCGCCGCCCAAGCTGCAGCGGCTTGTGACACAGTGCTTCGACGCCGATCCGCAGAGGCGGCCGGCGGCGGCTGAGCTGGTGAAGGAGCTGCTGCTGGTGCAGCAGCAGTTGGCTTCTGGGTCGACTGCATAATCGTAATCACGAGTGAGGTAGCTAGGCCCTTCTTCTCCGTTCAGCGCGCGTGCTGGTAAACTGTGTCAACGTGCGCACGTGATGGGCGCGCGCGCACGCACGCATGCACATGCCGTACGCATGCACGGTCGTGCGGCTGTGGTGACAGTTTAGGCTTTTCTTCCTGCTGGGTGCTGCTTCCGTGTGGAGTGTAGCAGGCTTCGTACGTATCCCGCCGTGTGGTGTGTAACACACCGGGTTTAGGCGGGAGCCCTGAATGGGGTTCGGCACATCTAGCCAACCCCATGCCACGTTGCATGTTGTCGTTCACATCACAGCGCCAACAATTATGATTGAACATACACAATGTGGTGTGTGTACAGATGATGTCCCATTTCTGTAATTGCGGCAGATGTGAAGCTGTGAGTGAACTGTTAACACTTACGTTCGCAGACGTACGCCAATGCGAGTCTCAATGCATAAAGACAAACAACTCTATCCATGCCTGAAAAGTGGACAAGGGAAGGTGGGGTAATCCCAACGTGTGGTGACGCTAGGCGTTGCTGGCGCATGCAGTAGCTGCTGATGCCAGGTACAGGCCACCCTGGCCAATCAAGGCGCGTGGGTGTTGCCGTTGTTTATGGCCAGGGGGGCCGAGGGGGTAAGCAGGATGAGGGACAATGTAAGCTCAAGATGACTGGGGTAGGAGTCATCACATTGCTTAATGTTCAGGTCATTGACGTAGCTGGGGCTGGGGCGGCTGCTACTGCTGGCTTCGTGTCATTACTGTTTGGTTTGTTACCGGCTGTGCTTGTGCTTGACAGCGGGACGCGGCTGACCGACCCCGGCTATGTTGTAGTTTTGAGACCTTCGGCCTCAGACATTGCACCAACGTGGCGTGGTGGCACAGCCCACTGTCCCCCTTGAAAGGGACAGCCACCTTTCTTGTCTGGGCTAGGCGACCAGGGCTCCTATCTTAATGTCTCCAGACATTAATTGGCCATTTTGGCCGTTTCCTAGACATTCCTCCCGGGGGCTAATGTCTGGGGCGAGACTTTGTTGGCCCGGGTTTGGGGTGGGTTTTGTCCGAAATCCTATGGAGAAGCCCCCAAACCGCCATGTGCCCAGACAAAAGACGGCGGCCACCCGGCCGTTTTTGTCTGGAGCTAGACATCACCCCAAAAACAAGATACGACCCCTGTAGGCGACGTTGAGCACTTGTGCGGATGCTGCGCACTGAACGAGAGACTAAATATAATACGTAGAGGTTACAACACGGAGGGGTGGGCAGTATGGGATATACTGGGGCGGGGCGGCGGGAGGGGAGGGTGAGGGCCGCCCGAACCGAGACCCGCCCCCCGAGGGCCGTCCCCGATCACCGGCTATGATGCGATCAACGCGGCTCTGGGCCCGGTCGGCCGCTCAGAGCGCGCGGCGGCGTGTGCCTTTTTGAGAATCAGGTTTCACATTCTGATTGGGATGAGCGTGTGCGCAGCGAGGGAAAGATTGTGTCAGGTGGGCGCGGACTGCCTGGCCATAGAGTGGTAGGCTCCCCGCACATGCACCTGGCGTGTGTATCAGGCAGTACACAAGCTGTTTGTGTTGAGGATTGTACGCAGCGCACAAGAAGTGATACAGGGGTGATTGGTTGATGAGCCAGCGGATGGGACGCAACGAGATGGACGCCGGCCGCAGAGAGTTTCAGAGGGGGCATGGCAGGAACGCTCTCTTCATTCAAGGCTTCGGTCACAAAGGGCCGATCTTTTATGCTAGCCCTACAAGGTTACGAACCAGGTGCGGCACGTCGCCGAAAGGTGCAAGAGCCTGGCCTGTATTGAATGCAGGTTGGCGCGTGTACTCGGAAGTGACGCGTGCGGGGAGTCGGAGGAGCGAGTCGGAGGGGTGTGGGGAGGGAGGGTAAGGAATCGTGGGCATAGGGGTCGGAGGGCGATGCGTTGGTGTAGCCAGAGGCAGGGCGCTGGTGGGTGACTTCCAAGCAATGAAGCCCGCTGTGCTTCTGCAGCTGTATAGCACGCATGCGTGTCCCGCGCCCCCGCAGCCAGTACACGCCACTGCATGCACTTTGAGACTGATGTGGCGCGGCACGGCGGCGACGGCCGTGGGCCCAGCATTGGCGGCGTGCGTACATGTGCGTAGCGGAGGCCGGAGGGGCCAGGCAGGACCACGTGGAGCAGAAGAGCAGGTCATGAGAGCACTCTGGCTAGTCATGGCGCAAGCCGTTTTACCGGCGTTCCTGCTACATGTGGCATACACCTGCTGCATGCATGAGAGTGATGATGGTACGAAGGTCCCGTTAGAGAGGAACCCTCCAATCCTGTAACACATGCTGTGGGCGGAACACGGAAGTTCTACAACACACAAGAATATGACCCTGTGCAATACGGTACGCCGGGGGCGCCCTGTCCATTTAATCTGCACCCCCGGTTGGATCACGCGTATGGTGACATTGACACTGGCTGTGCCCTGGAGGCCTGGACTCCTGAAATGTGGTAGCCATCACGCGACCACCACTACAGCCCGTGCAGGTATCCGTGCGGTCTTGCCGAGCACCCGAGTTTCCCGAGCCCCGAACTTTACCGACAGCATCATGCCGTATGCTGATGCAACAGCTTTGATAATGGGAAATATGGGATTTCCATGTGGGAATCCTGCTCGTAAGATCCTAACACCCCCACCGTTGCTACCGCCTCGAGGCATCACAGATTGCATTGGTTACAAGAGGGACCTGCTGACGCAGTTCACGAGCCAGCATCACAGTTACGGCACTCCAGCGCTGCTGCCACGAGCTCCTTCGTTGGACTGTCCCTTCTTGTGCTATCGCATTCACGAGCTCCCACCCTGAGCTCCAACATGAAAGAGCAATCAGCCAATCAACCCCCCCCCCCCGCATCCACGGTTGTCCATACGTACGCCCCACGTACGTTTGCCCCAGATAAGTTCGAATGCAACACACATAATGCGCTTTTGCTCACCTATAAATTAAGACCGCGTTCGTACCGACTGCATGTAAAGAATTCCTACACAAGGATCACGCGTCCCATTCCGTGCGCACTCCATGCCGCGCACACTTCTCGTGTGTCAGTATGCACAGCATGCCTTTAGCTTCGTTGTGATTCACCCGCACAGCACTTCGCGCCTACGGCATGCGAAAGCGACGGCAGCAGTAGCCCCAGCCTCATCAGCCTCGACGCAGTGGCCCCCGCAGCCGCCGCAGCCATGAACTATTGCAAACCAGCGCCGTATCCATAGCCGCACGCCGCAAAGCCTCGCATTCACGACAGCACACGGTCATCAGAGCGGGACACATGGCGATCCTTAGGAGGAGGCGGTGCTGAAGATGCGCGCGATGGGCGAGTGCGCCGGGTCGCGCAGCCGCCGCATCAGCTCCTCCAGAAGCAGCGCCGCGTCCTCCTTGCCGCCCTGCAACGACGAGGGCCGCAACGCGAGGAGCGAGTACGGTACATGATCAGGATGAAACACTATTGGAAACGTTATGGGTTAAATAGGGTGGTGTTGAACGTGTGGTCCGAGGGCTGCTGACGACACGCCAATTACTGCGAGCAACCCCCTAGCAAGCGTGGCCCACACTCGGCGGTCGAGCGCAGATGTAAAGCCGCACTAGCCGCACACGCGCGCGCACCCTTACGCACCTTGCGTGTGTACTGCGCCTCGTTAATGCGACGCATGAGGTAGGGGATCACCTGCGGAGCCCAGTGCCCGGGCGGTAGGCGCGAGCGAGGGAGTTGGGAGACACGCGCCCGCAGGCAGTACTGGCAGCAAGCGGCACAAGCCATAAATGGACAGCCGTGCAGAAGGCGTGCGACCACAAGCAGGATAAGTAAGAGCTAGCTCCGGTGCTGATGGGACTGGCCGTGGTGGAATTACGACTGGACATGGCGCCCACACGCCCGCGCACACATGCGCCTCCTAATGTCCATCACGCCCACATGCACGCACCTTGTCCACCTGGCCATAGGGGCAGTACTTGAACACCCTGCACGCACGGGCGATGAACAATGGTCACAGGGAGCGTTATCTAGGTGAAGCTCACGGTTGGCCACGCGGGACCTGTATCTAGGAGGAAGTTACCGACAGGGGTTGATGCGCATATTTGCCTCGGGCGGGCAGGATATCAGGCCTTCCCTGCTCATGCCCGCCCCCACGACCCATCCTGCTGCCTCATCAGTAGGCGACTCACTTGTAGCCGTGCTGTCCCAGCGTGAAGCTGATGTTGTCGGCCATGCCCAGGAGCTGCGTGGAAGGCGGTGGTGGTGGTGGTGGTGAGGGGGTGGTGAGGGGTGGTGAGGGGTGGTGGTGGTGAGGGGTGGTGGAGATGGAGGAAGGGTAATGCAGTGGTGGGCAGTGTGGAGATAGAAACGTGGGGCGGGAAATGTGTACGTGAGGCAGTGTGTGCAATGTTAGACGGGCAGTTCCCCAAGGTAGATGACACGGCCAGATGCCCTCCGCTGCAGACCGCGCCATAACCAAACCCCACTCCACGTCTCCACAGGCCTTATGCCTCACGCCATATGCCCGACATGTGACTGACCTGGCCGAAGTACACATGCGCCTCCTCCGGCTCCAGGCCCAGCTTGTTCATGCGCTCGATGACGCCCTCCACGCTGCTGCGGTTGTGCGTGCCCACCATCAGCTCCGCCCGCCCCGCCTGCACCCCGCGCAGCAGCGTGTCCAGGCAGCCGTCGAAGGCGGCGGTGGTCTCCCTCATGTGGTCCCACACAGGCGAGGCGGTGCCGGCCTGGGCTGCGCGGCGGCGCTCCAGGTGCAGGTAGGCGCCCCGCACCTGAGGCGGGAGGCAGCAGGGCGCAATGAGGAGTGGGCGCAAGGACGAATGGGCGCAAGGAGTGGGTGCAAGGAGTGGGCGCAAGGAGTGGGCGCAAGGAGTGGGTGCAAGGCATGATGGCGAGGGGGCGTGGCGTTGATGATGAGCGCACGTATGGTGAGAGGTGGGTCCCTCAGGGTGAAAGCAGCTGGGCATAGACATCGCCGGTCATCGCCACGTGCACAGGCGCACATGTCTCTACCACCAGCACTACCGCCGACATCACGCGCTTCATCACGCACCAGCTTGGCCCCCAGCACGTATCCCTGCCGCTCCGCCCGCTCCAGGTCTCGCTGCAGGCGCAGCTCCACGTCGCGCAGGTAGGATTGGTAGCTCATGAAGATGACGGCGCCCTCGCCGCCCGCACTGACGGGCTTGTTGTGCTCGCGCATCAGCTCGCGGCCGATGTGGTCGATGGCGGGGCGCAGGTGGCTCTGCTCCGCGTCAATCATCAGCTTGACGCCCTGTTTGTGCAGAAGCACACGGTACTGCCGTTTCGGCTTTGGCTGGTTTTGATGCGTCACGGCGCCACACCTTGCGTCCTCCGCCCGCCTCCCAAACGTCTGGCTACCCTCAGCGCTCAGGGCGCTTGTCCTAGCACACCGAGCATACCCTCGTGGCTGTGCAGCCCGTCCCGCACTGGCATCGAGCACCCAACCCAGTTCCACCAAACCCAGTGCCGCCCTGTTCCCCTGCCTCCGGCCCACCTTCTTGACGGCCTGCGCCACCAGCCGCTGCAGCCGCCCAAACAGCGCCTCGAGCTGCCGCAGCTCCTCAGCCGACATCTCCCACTGCCGTCCACGGGCGTCTACAGCAGATACGTTGAAAAGTTGAGGAATCATACGAAGGGTGTCAGTGCGGCGCGGTTCTGGGTCACATTACCCTACTCACGTACGCACGCGGAGCGCCACCCTGCGCCCAGACCTCCCGCCACTCCTCCCTTCTGCCCGCCACCCACGTCACTCGCGCCGTCACCCACCGGTCTGCGACTCCAGCTCCTGCCTAAGGCTGGCGGCCATGTCAGGCAGGCGGCGTAGGTCCAGGCGGCTGGCCCAGGTCACGTAGTCGACGCGGCCGTCGCCGGCCGGGTCCAGCCATGCCCACATCTCGTTGCGCTCCGCCCCTGTGCTGCTGCGGCCTGTGCACACACACACACACACACACACACACACACACACACACACACACACACACACACACACACACGTACGTTTGGGTACAGAATAGCTAGCGCAAGGCTATGGCTAGCCGAGAGGAATGCCGGCAGCGTCTGATCAGCTCACTAGTATCCGAGCCGCACAAACAGCGGAGGTGCTGCGAGCCGGGCGCACGCAAGCGAGCGGGCCCTCACCCTGCGCCTTCTCGATGCGCTCGAAGGCCTCCAGGAAGCCCTGCCGCGTGACAAAGCCGTCACCGTTGCTGTCATAGCGCCGAAACAGGGCCTTCACTGCGTCCAGAGCCGAGGCCAGGAGCTCCTGCAGTACGTACGGCAGTGCAGACGTACGGCAGCACAGCACCGTAACCACTTCAGTGACGGTGGTACGGCAGGGAGCATGGCACGGCACCAGCCTTGGGCGGCGGTTACGTGAGTCGGTGAAGGACACGCATACCGTATGGGCTGTCGGGCGCAGAAAACATGTGCAGCGCGTGAGCGGGCGCCATGAGCGCACGCAGGAGCAGCACACAGGAGCACGCAGGCACGCACGCACCAGCAGCGCGGGGTCCCCCAGGGCTGTGAGCTTGATGGCCGCGAAGCCCTGGCCGGGCAGTGTGGCGGCGGTGTCAATGGCCGCCAGGAAGGCCTGTGTGCGCAACTCGCACGTGGCGTCGTCCTGCGTGTTTGCATGCATCGGGGCGGGAGGACGGCAGGTCAGCGGGGTTCTTGTGTGTGATGCAGAGCTCTTGGGCTTAGCCACGGCGCACGTAGCCCCGCGCACAGCTCCCGTCCCGCCTTCCTGATGACCTTCCGTGAGAGATGCCATATGCATAGCACACACTTGCAGTGGACTGCATGCCCGCACGCACCTGGAACGTGTACGTCCTCGCTGCCACACCCGACTCAATCAGCGACTCGCCGCCCAGGGGGTCGCGGGCAGACACCTGCGCCGCGCCGCCCGCAGCCGCGCCAGCCGACGCCTTGGTGGCGGGCGGCGCGGGCTGCTTGCAGGCGGTGAGCAGGTCCTCCTCTTCGGCATAGTCCTGTGTCGGGCGCAATCGGTGGAGAACAGCACCAAAGTTGGAAGGGCGATCGCCCAGCTTCGCGCCAGCTCCGCATACTGCAGGCCTCTGGCGCCCCTGTAACCCAGCCATCTCGCAGCCTCCACCGCTTTGGTCCGCTCCCTCCAGTGGTTCCAGCCCTGATCGGGCTGGTGGCACCACCCCACTTGCGTGCCCGCTTGCCATCCTCTCACCAGGATAGCGCCCACGCCGTTCGCACGCAGCGTGTTCATGCGGCCCCATACGTCGCCCGAGTCCTTGCCGGCCACGAAATGCTGGTAAAAGGTGGTGCGCACGAAGCTGAGGGCGGTGCTGTCGCCCATCACACGCCGGGCATTGGCGAGCAGGCCCTCCGCCGAGGCCACGAAGGAGGGCGTGGAGCACAGCCGCAGCACGAGCAGCGACTTGAGCAGGTCCGGCGTGGTGCGGCCCTCGAAGATCGCTTGGTGGTCCTGGAAAGGAAGGCGGGTTTGCGGGTTGGAGCACGGGAGACTTGGGTGGCAAGGACGGGCACAAGCGACGTGGGCAGTGACCTGAGCTGTGGGACGTGCGGCCTGCAGACCGACTGTCGTTCCTTTCGTAGTCGAATTATTTACACACTCACGTCAAAAGTAAACTGAGATTCCTTCGTCTTTTCAGCGCCCCAGCCGTAAGAACGCCAAAAGGAATTCAGCGGTGCCGGGCCCCTGGCCACACCGGCCCGAGCCACCCGCGGTACGCCAGAGCCAAGAGCTCGCATGGGTGCTGCCATTGGCGAGCTCGCGGGGACTAAGGGCGACTTCGCGGCAAATCGAGAAGCGTGCATGTGCCTTCTGGGCGCGTTGGTGGAGCCTTAGGCGACCCCAACTTCTGAAATTACTGTAGAGGCTTCAGTGATGGCAATCCAGGCTCAGTCAGAGCATTCCGTCAAAAGCTTCAAGTTGATTACGTCGCGTAAAACTGCGGCCCTCAAGGATTGACAGCTATTATCTTATCCATGAACCTACAGCGATATGTCTCTTTTAGTATGCGCGATGTAACATTACGTGACGGGCGGCACCGAGACTTCCTATGCATGCGACACGCCCGGCCTTCTGTTAATAGTTGGTAATGACTCTTGAAGACTGCAAGTGCACAAGAGCACAGGAAGGCTTGTACACGAGGCAGTGGCGGGCGGGGGTTGTGTCTTTGTGCGGTACAAAGCGCCGTTTCGACGGACTCCGCTCCCTGAGGGCCTCCAGACCTTGCTCCAGAGTCCAGACCCCTTCTCTTTGACTCAAAACCGCGTCGCTCTCACCGCCAATCTCCTGACCCGCAACATGCACACAATAAATTTTGAGGCGCCTCATAGCACAAGGCACCTGCAAGCCGGCCACATCACTTGCGTCCACAGCTCTCAGCGGCGGCGGCTGTGGCGACACCACTCTCAAGTCTCTACCCAGCGCTCAGCTTCTGCATCAGCTTGGCTTTGGCCTCATAGAACTTTACGATGTCCGCGTCCGCGTCAGGGTTGCCTGTGAGGAACGGCCGCGCCATTTCCAGCACAGCCGCGTCCACTCCCTGTTGAGGCCGAAACACAAACGCGAGGTAAGCGGACGAAATATCGCGCCATGTGCATACGGTGTGGCAACAGCGCATGCATCGCCCCGTGTTAAGCGCCGTCGTGCAATGGTGATGCCGTACGGTCGAAAGGAAGGACCGGCTCCATTCTTGCAAACGACCAGCGTCCCTGTGATATGAGCGCTGAACCCCGCCTCTCACAGTCTCACCTGCATGCTCGGCCCGCCACTCGAGTGCGCTGCGGCGTGCTGCTGCACCGCCACACCGCTGCCGGTGCGCGTCACCGCTGGACTGGCGGCGCCGCTGCCCGGCCCCGGCCCCGGCCCTGGCCCTAACCCGTGCATGCCTGAAGGATGCCCGTTCCCGTACCCATGCGAGCCCAGGGCTGGGCTGTTGCCCCCACTTGCTCTGAGCCCCACCGGCGTCGCCCACTGCCCGCCTGCGCCTGGAAGCGGCGGCGGCGCCGCTGCCGAGCCCCCCGGACTGGGGCCACGTGTTAACGAGCCGCCGCTGCTGCTGGGCCCAGGCCCAGGCGCCGGGCTGGCGGATGGCGATGGTGCAGCCCCCGCGTCGCCCCAGGCTTGCCGCGGCATGCCAGGTTGTTGTGCCGCTGCAGACGGCCTGTTGTGCGGCACACACCAGGTCACACATTACACATTGCAGAGATTTTTGGTGCTCTGGAGGTCAAAGCACCAGCTGCCGTCAGTAGCGTGTGCGGCCCAAATGACCTGAATCTTCGCCCGTGCACAGTCACTTACCGCATTGGCGACATGGCCGGGCTGGGCCCCGACGGCGGCAACCCCGCCGCCGCCTGCTGCTGCTGTTGCTGCTGCTGCCGTAGCATGAGGCCCATCCACTGCTCGAAGTCGCGCTGCAGGCGGGTGCGGCTCTGCTCCAGCAGCAGGTGTAGGTGCTCAATTTCCTTCTTCAGCTCCCGCAGTTGGTTGAAGGCGTCGCGGTAGCGGGCCTTCTCCTGTTGGGGGGTAACGTGATCCGGTGTTTACGGCAGTTGTATGATATTGATGTTGAAGCGAGCTGTGCGCGGGCTAATGCTTTGCGGTCCCTCACACTCTCCAGTGTCAGCTGCTACGCTGCTACGTATTTCCTCAATGCGGGTTCATACTACGCCAGTTATAATTCCCAATTCCCACCGCGACGACCAGTCTCCCACCTGCTCCATCAGCTCCTTGCACCGGGACTCCTCCGGGTCATCGTCTGTGAGCTGCTCCGGCGACATGCCCGCCGCCACCGCCGCCGCGCCGCGCTGCATGCGCCGCTGCTCGATGGCCGAGCGCAGCTCGTTGATGCGGCCCTGGGGGGCAGGCACAGGTGAGGGGTGTAGCGCGTGTGAGAGGCACAGGCAAGGAGCGGAGGGCGGCGAGCGTTGTCGTGTCATCTGAGGTGAGGCTTGCTGCTCTCGGGTCCCTGAGCGACTCCCCTCGTGAGTCCCAGCGGGCCAGCAGACCAACGACACACAGGCTCATGCAGCCGTTCCTGGTGCCCTGACGTACGGCCCACCTTGGAGTCATTCACCGCGGCGCCCAGCGACTTGGCGCTGTCGTACTTGGTTTTGAGCAACTGCTTGTTCTCCTCTATGACCTGCGGGGCCGCCACAGCACGAGGCGGTGGGGCGGGCGCTCAGCCAGCTTAGAAGGGCCGGCCAACAGATGCAAAGCACTCGACACCACACGCAGCGGGTTCGCCCGGATCAGACAGCATGCTGCCGTGCGAACCAGAGCTGCGCAGCAACCCTGGCGGCAACCCAGCGCCCCATCCCCATCCCCACCCCCATAGTACGCCTTCACTTCTTGAACAATCATGAATGTAACCCCCACCTCGTTCTGGCGGTAGCTCTTCCGGAACAGCTCAAAGGCCTTGTTGCGGTCAGCCAGTAGGTTGGTGTTCATCAACACAGCCAGCTCGTCCGCCGGGCCGCCTCCGCCTCCCGCAGCCGCTGCAGACCCGGGCCCCGGCCCCGCGCCTGACCCATCCACGCCGCTGGGCCCTGCACCCAGGCCTCCTCCCGCGCCGCCAGCCGCCGCCGCCGCACCCATGCCGGGCACTGGCGGGCCGTTTATGGAGGTGGAGGGGCTGCTGAGGACGGGGCCGGCCTTGGCGCCTGCGCCCTCGCGGCGCTTTAGCATGGACACCAGGATGCCGATCTCGTTGTCGCGCTGCGCCACCTGCAGCTTGAGCTTGCGGACCTGGTCCTGCAGCCCAGCCGAGTCGCCGCCGCCGCCGCCACCCTCGCCTGTGCGGTGTTTAGACAGGTTAAGTGGAGTACAGTACGTGCTGTGGGCGGTATGATGATGGCGATGCTCAAGCTACGGTACGCGGAGTGAGGTCCCCTTGGATGGTAGTGACGACGTGTCAGTAATGTCAAACACAGCTCGCAGCCACCGCCCGTCCGGGACTCGCACCTGCGCCGCCAGCTCGCCCCGGCGTGCCCGGCTCCCCGCCACCTCCGCCTGCGCCGCTGCCGCTGCCGCCCGCACCGCCCGACCCCGCCATTTTGAAGCCGCCTGTTCGCAGCAGGCGCTTGAAGACCTCGAACACGGCCCGGATCATCATCATGCTGCCGCCCAGGTTGAGGCTGGCCTCGGGCGAGTTGTCCGCCACGTACGTCTCCACCTGAAGGAAGGGGGTGGAAAGAGGATGAGGCGGATGGGGGCCGGAGTTTGGGAGGCATGCACTGGCTTGGCAAATGCGCGATGGGCGTTTTTTGCACAACAGAAAGCTAGGTTAGGAGGCTTGCATGACGCAGACCTGCGGCGCCAGACGCAAACGGGTGTGCAGCTCCCGCAGCCCGCAGCCCGCGCCCCCACAGCCCCTGCAGCCCCCACAGCCTTGCTTCCTGAAAGCCCCGCCTGTCCCATGCCACAGCCACACCCGAATCCCGCCATCAGCCCTCGCACACCCTGCCTGCAGCCCCCGCTCTCACCTGGCCCTGCAGCCGCACCAGCTCGTCTGGCGTGAGCGGGCCGCGCTCCTCCTCCTCGCCCCTGAGCATCTTGACCTCCTCCTTGAGGTCGCGCAGCTCCTGCTTCAACCGCCGGATGATGAGGCTGGGGTCCAGCTCCTCGTTCAGAAGCACCTGCGGGGCGCATGTGGTGTGCGTGCATGTTTATGGTTAGGATACAGCACAGTGGAAGGGAACATCGTAGGGTGTTGCAGGTGTCGGGGTGGTCACGTGAGGATGAAGACGGCAGAAAGGGTCGGACGGGTCAGGCGGCGGCGGGTGTAGCGGCCAGGAGCGCGCGGGCAGAAAGCGCTTGGCGCGTTCGGATTTGGTAAAATGGCGAATGGCCGGGAGAAAGGCCAGGACAGTAGACAGAGATATTGCTGGTGTGTCAACGAGACGCCCAGCCACCAGGCGCAGCTGCGTCCGGTCTATTCCGTCTGCGGACCATGCTCTCCATGCCCACACCGCCGGTTCCAAGCAGAAAGGCACGCTGGAGAACGACCAGGAAGGCGGCACAGACAAGCTGCAGATGTCAACGGGACCGTATGTGTGTCCACAACACATCGCCGCCGCCCGCCTCACCGTGTTTCGGACCATGGCCACGCGCTGCGCGAAGCGGCACGTGGAGATGGACTCGTCCAGTTGGTCCTGCGCGCTGTTGATGGTGGCGACCATGACCGTGCGGCAGTTGCCGCCCAGCGAGTCCTTCAGCGCCATGGTCATCATGCTGTTGCGGTAGGGGATGTGCGGCCTGTAGGGAGAAGGAGGAGGAGGAGGAGGAGGAGGTGAGGGGTAGGGTGTGCTGCTTGGAGAGCTGTGGAGCTCGGCAAATGGGGCTTGATGTTACCGGAGAAGAGAAGACAGCAGAGATATCAGATGTGGGTTAGGGCGTGGGTTGTGGCTCCAGTCAGTCCAGGCCACTTGCCTGTTCATGCCCATGGACTTCTCCTGCAGCGCGATGATGACCTGTGGGGTGCAGGGGTCATAATGGGTCATCATGGGTCGCCGGTGAGGTCACGTCGCCCGGCAAGAACAGCATGTTCAACATGGATTCAGAGGGGCGAGCCTGGTAGCCCCCGACATGCATCAATGCCAGGCGCCATCCCCCAGCGCCCCAACCGGACACGCATCGGCGCCCCGCCTGCAAGCCACCTGTGTGCCACTACCCGCCCCCACCCGCCCCCACCCGCCTCCACCCGCCTCCAACCCCCTACCTGCTCCAGGTAGTGTAGTGACAAGTTGATGTACTTGGCCTCCCGAAGGGTGGTGCCGTCCACGCCGGTCTTGCTCACGCGCTCACTTCCCGCCAGATCCACCAGATTGAGCTTGGAGCGCCGTACCACGTCCTCGCCCGTCTGTTAGCGTGTCATGCATTAGGAGAGCATTAAGGAGAGGGTCAACACCGCGTGTGTGAGCGTGCACGTGCGCATATGCGTGCATTCGTGTTTGTGTGCATGTGTGTGCGCGTGTGTGCGCGATGCCTGGTGGACGGCGACGCACCTTGCGTGCCTCCACGTGGATGGTGAAGATGCAGTGTGATCGCGATGAAGCCTGGTTCATGGGCGTCTCGCTGATGGTGCGATTGGTGTCACCCAGGAACAACTGGGGGAGGGCAGGGTGGGAGCGGGATGGGGAGGCGTGGGGGAGGAGACTCAGGAGCTGGTTTGACACTGTCGAAGCGCCGGATACACAGACCGTTCATGCGTCTTTCCATTGTGCCCTCGCTCACAGCATGGCCCGCATCTCAGCGCCCGCCACAGCGACCCACGTCATCCACCTAACCCGCCTCCCTCACGCCTCACGCCCCACACGCACACGCCCACACGCCCACACACGCACACGCCCACACGCACCAGGTTGAGCGCCTCCTCCTCGTTGTTGGCGCGGTACATGGACAGGTTGCGGTAGCTCACCGTGCCGTCCTCGCCCTCGCCCACGTGCACCTGCGGCGTGCAGCAGCAGCGCACAGCAGCAGCAGCCGCAGCAGCAGAGCACAGAGAGCCCAGGCAGTCAGCGCGTAACCTTTGGTGCGTAACCGCTCCCAGTAAGAGCACAAGTCGCGCTAGCTGGACATGAGCTGGATAGCTGGATAGCAGCTCTGCAGGAGGATGCCGACAGCGGGTCAGGCGGGCGCGTGGACCGGCGGACGCCTTCGCCCCTACCCCCTTGCAGTAACGGGCAGCGCAGAAGCGGTTGGTATCGGGATCCGGGAGGCCACAGACACAATCACCGTACCTGCTGAAGGTCCTCCAGCGCTTTGATCTCGCGCTCTGCGTCCAGCAGGTCATAGCCCTCATTGTTGTAAATCTCCAGGTAGGAGATGTGGACCTGAGGTATGTGTGGAGGTGTTGGGGTAGGGAGGTATGGGCAGGCAGGTGGGTAGGTGGGGTTTGATGGAGGCATAGGGCTGCGGAGTCACATGCGTGCTGGAGTGGCGGGAATGCAGCGCTGGGGCGCCACACCCGCACGTGCAGCCTAACACGACATGGCAGAGGCCGCCAGGGCACTGCCTCCACACGTCTGCCCAGGGGCAGCGTCGTGGCGCCCCATGAAACCTCAGCAGCCGCAAGTCCACAACCACCAGTCACTGACCGCCAGTCCACAACCATCACGGCCTCTGCCACCGCTGCCACAACCACCAACAGGACCGCCGCAGGCCCCGGCCGAGCTGTTCAAAGCGCAACACGCGTTCCGCGGTGTGCGGTTACTCCAGATCCATCTCCGCTCCCGCACACCACAACCGCTGCGTCGATCTGACCGGAGCAAACCAGCAGCCCTGCCAGCACTGCAGCTACAGCTGCTGCTTCCGCTGCTGCTGCTCCTGCAGCCGCGTGGCTACAGCTGCCCCCGCTCAGCACCTCACCGAGTACTGGTAGTCATGGCGCTTGGATATCTCACTGAAGATGGCGGAGATTGACCTGCGGGCGGCATGCCATGGAGCGTACGGTATACGTTCGTGTTCACCGCGTGTGCTTTGTGGGTTAGCCTTCTAAAGTGGGGCAGGCAATGCCACGCACCATATTAGACGCGTGATCCAGGATTACATGAGCCCGCCTATGTGTAATCTGCGCATTCCGCTCACGCCCTGTCGCCTAGGCGGCGACCACCACAGCACCGACCCAGCACCGGCATGCCCGCGTCCGAGCGTTCCCACGTGTACTGAAGCGCCGGGGCCCTATTCTCCTGGGCCTGTCATAGGATCCCGCCGCGCGATCCAAAACGCGGTGTGCCTGTCTGATTCCAGTTGCCGGGCACCGTGTCGGGGCCCACTTCGCCCCGTTTGACATCCCCGGCATGCATGGCACGCACCGTGGGATGATACCACGGTCCACATAGCGCTCCGGGCCTCCCGTGATGGTGAAGGTCTTTCCCGAGCCCGTCTGGCCGTAGGCGAAGATGGTGCCGTTGTAGCCCTCCATCGCCCCCATGACCACCGGCCGGGCGACGCGCTCGAAGACCTGGGCCGCATCGAGGGGCCAGGAGCACATGGCACCGTGCAACACTCCTCGCGGCGCCCAGGCGAGCCAGCCTTACCTCATCTTGCTTTGCGTCAGCCTGGAGGATTCCGTTGAAGCGGAACTCAAAATGCTCGCGCTGGTTGTTCACGAGTCCCGCGGCTTCATTCCTAGGGATGTTGAACTCGACCTTGTTTTCCGAGTTGTCAATTCCTAATCTTGGAGACGGCTTTGGTACAGGCTTAACACGGACAAAGATATCAATGCCAGCCACCTCTGGCCCGGGCGCCATGGTGGTGGCAAGCTGTCAGTGCTTAACAAGGTCACGTAAGAGTTCGCAGCATTTGTGTAGTTATCATTGAGTCAAATGAATTATGGTATTAGCATTCCGTGACTTTTAGCGACATGTCAGCATGGGTTTCTGTTTGGGTTTTCTTGCATCCGCTCAGTGTACTCACACTGTACTCTGCTCAATACATACACGTCCGATTACACGTCTATTTAGTCACCAAGGGGCATGACAGAGCTCTCGGTCGCTGAAATCAAGCACACACATTGGAACAGCAACGTGTATGAGCCCTCAGATGTGAGACTGCAAGGTTGAAGGCCGTGAGCCAGCTTGGGCGCAAGGGGAGACGCAAAACATCGGTCGGGTGGTGGCGGCGACCCGGCCCACTGACACACACACCGGCCCACTGATACACACCGCGCGTACGTTGGTTGCAGGACACATTCCTGCTAGTGGATGTGCTCCAGGAGTATGCTCGCAAATGGGAGAGCAACAAGCCAAGATGGTGAGTCGCAGTGCAAACGCACCTTGCGCAATTACGGTGTAGGCGCAGCACGCAGCTCACTCGATCCTCGGCTCTCCACTTGCAGTTGCCTGGAGTTGGGCTGCGGCAGTGGCTTCGTCATCACATCGCTAGCGCTGCTCCTACGGCAGCTGTCCTTGCCGGTGCGGGCGCAGCTGCTGGCCATTGACCACAGCCCCGCAGCCGCGGAGGCCACTGCACAGACGCTGCATTCCCACCAGGTGAGGAGGAGGAGCAGCCGCACCACTGGCAGGCGTATGAATGAGCCGCACCACTGGCAGCGATGATACTGCGCGTCCTGCGCGTGTGACTGTTACTATTTGCTGTGCTGCGAATGCACTGCGCCTCCCACTGCAGGTGGGGGATGTGGAGGTGGTGATAGCAAGCCTCTTCGGGCCGCTGCTGGACCGTTTGCAAGGCTGCGTGGACGTGCTGGTGAGTGGGTGGCTGGGGTGACTGCTGGCGGCACTGCCACTCACCGCAGCGGCATGGCCCCGCCTCCTGCAGAGGGTGCCCCCAAGAAGCGTGGCTGACCTGCAGAGGGTGCCCGCAAGAAGCGTGGCTGACCTGCAGAGGGTGCCCGCAAGAAGCGTGGCTGAAAAGCTCTGCTGCGCGCCTTCGCGTGCGCGTGCGTTGTCGGGCGCAAGCTACCCGCGCTGCATAGGCAGATGTGAGCGCGCGTCGTGCCTTGTACGCGCGCAGCCACCACCCACCACTGCCGTACCTGCTGCGTGTCTGCAGCTGTTCAACCCGCCGTACGTGCCCACACCCGACGAGGAGGTGGAGGGCCGCGGCATTGCCTCGGCGTGGGCGGGCGGCTGGAAGGGCCGCCGTGTCATAGACAGGGTCCTGCCACTGGTGGGTGCAGGGCTGCACGCACTTGATTGGGTGTGGGCATGGCGTGGGGATTTACCCCAAGCGGAGCAACATCAACCAGATTGCACATCTCTACGCTGCGCTTGCGTTCACTTATTACTCCCTGCTTGCAGCTTCCCAAGCTGCTGTCGCCAACTGGGGAGCTCTTCATGGTCACGGTGACGGAGAATGAGCCCAAGGGTGAGCCAGGCGCGGCCCGCACGGGACTCGGCGCGGCCGTCACGTGATTGCTGAACCTGCTTTTGGTGCACAATGCACCTCTTGGGACTCCTTGTACACGGTACGGATGTCAAATGAAGCCCTGTGTCCTGTCTCGCGTGATGCGCTGCCCACAGGCATCATAGAGGAGATGAAGGCCCATGGCTTTCAGGGTAGGTGGGCCGTTGACTTGGGCCTCGCGGCGGTGTGGGAGATCGGTTGCCACACTGTGTTGGTGCGCGGGGCGGATTCTGCGCCGTCGCCGAATCCTTATTGAGCGCTCGTGAACTTTGTCACCTGCCCTGCGCACACTTGTCTACACCTCTGCAGGTCGGATAGCAGGCAGCCGGCAGGCGGACGAGGAGACCCTTTCCATCGTCCATCTGTGGCGGGAACCGCCGATCACCGCATAAATAACATTTAGAAGCAGAGCGTGCGTGACTTTGTGAGGGCTAGAGTCGGGCATGGGAAGCACTGCAGGTGGTTTGCCGCCGCGCCTGTGTGCACGGGCGCCTCTGCGGCGCGACTGCCATTTACGATTTGCCCGCGCCATAATGGCCAGGAGAGGTATTAGCAGATGGCGGCGGTGACTGTGGCGGATCAAGTAAAAGCGCGGCAAGAAGCAGGACAGGCATCCGTTGTCCAGGTGGTAGCAGGTGGCTGTGGTGACTCAGGGACCGGAACTGCCACACGTGCTGGGTGGCGCCAGTCGTACTACCTCTGTGAGTGTAGGGCCGGTCGGTGGCTCATTATATGTCGTGGTGCGCAGTAGTATGCTGGTCAGTCTGGGTCGCCATTGGATGCCAGCTAGAGACTGTGCATAGCCGTGCAGCGTGCCAGGTGTTGGATTACCAGCGCTGTTGAGACTGCGCGCAGGCAGCGGGTGAATGTGGTCGGTTGCCATGTTGCTCAAATGCACAGTTATCGTAAGTTCGTAATGGCAGCGTGGGCCGACGTGAGTAGCAGTACGATTGCATACGCGGCCGCAAAGGAAGCCGCTTGGCAGGGCGAACCAGGAGGCGGCATGTTGCAATGGATGGCAGGGTTGATACTACGCTGTGTCATGCGGGACTGCGGATGTCGTATGGAATTTGCATCACACGTGGCAAGCCGCAGCGGCCGCGTGTCGGCAAAGCTTCCCAGCCCCAGTGCTCTACGCCGCCGTCCTTCAACTCTGTCTGTCTGTCACAACATGGCTCGCCTTGCTAAGAGCCCTGCATTCTGCCGGCCTGCACATGGGTACTTGTCGAATGCCAGGGCCCGGTGGCTGGCGCGCCACGATGCCTGCCCCACCACACTCAAAGTCGGTCAAAAGCATACACGTACGCATTCGCTTAATTGCCTTTACCAGTGTAAGGAGAAACGTACGGTAGAGATGTGCAATAGCATATAGATACCATGCGTTGGGCCACTTCGTGGCCTCTGACGCGTCAATGCATAGGTATGAATCTTCCCCAACCAACGGCAAACACGTGCCTTCAAGCAAGTATCAACGTGTTGTTTTCGCACTCAATTGCTTCAAGACAGCCCAGACCAGCCACATAGAATATGTTACCGAAGATGCTGCAAAAATCGAATGCGCACGGTGTCGGAAGAGGGTGTCGGCAGTGGGTAGCAATCCCCACAGTTGATCTCCCATACAGCTCGCGAGCAACCAAAATCGCCCAAGTTCACGGATGTTCAACGAATCACAGTCACACATTCAAGGCGCGACGAAGCATACCGACGACACCGTAGGTCACAAAGTGCTTAAGCCCAAGGCCGCGCTCCCGGTCCCGTTCGAGTCTCGAACCCAATAGCACGCACCATACCCGCGGCACTTCATAAAACCGCCTTACGAATGCACAGCGAGACAAACATTCTTTAATCACAAGCTTATCCCCCCTTTGATCACAATGATGACAGGCATGCCTGCCATGCGTCCACGCCCAGGCGTTCAGCCAAAAAGTCGGCACAGCATCTCACATGATGGGCACGCCTTTGCATACCCTTCAACTGTCAGTACAAGCGCTGCCAGTACACACTTCCCCCCTCACTGGTGTTGCCTCGGCCCCAGCTCGGTGCCCAATGCGAGCGGCATGTTTGCCGCCATAGCCTCGGCCAGCACGCGGTCCATGGTATCCGCGTGCTGCATCATCTCCAACATGACAGGGTTCACGCTCATGCACCTGGTTCGGGTGTTGCCAACAGCAGCAGCAAGAACAGCAAGAGGTGGGGCGCGGGGGCAGCGGGTCGTTAGCTAGACTACACAACCTCGCGTGTAACAACAGGCAGTCACATACGATGTCAGCACGGGCTGCGGGCGTGGCGCGTACGTAACCCAAGCACTGCGACTGACACCACGCTGGGTTGTCCTGTGTCCTGACTAAGTCAAAAGGCATTCACATCGGGTTTCGAATGCCCTCACCTGATCATGTGCGCCTGCTCCAGCACTTCCATGGTCGCCACCGGCGAGCCGCCGCCCACCCGGCCGCCGTCGTCGTTGAGCCCCAAGCCCATACCCACGCCCAGCACCGCATCAGCCACAGGCATGGAGTTGCAGTGCTGCAGCGTCGAGGGCAGTGCCGCGTTCACGATGGCGTAGGGGTCCACGGTGGCATGGTGGGACTGGCCGGCGGCGGGGCCCTGAGACGAGTCGGCGGTTGCGTTGCTTAGCCCGCGGCGATGGTGGCCGGGTGTGTGGTGCGAGCCGCTGCCCTTGCTGCCCTCATGCATGTGCTCCGGCACCGCCGAGACGGTCGCCGCAGCACCCGGTGGCGCGGATGCGTGGCTGAACGCGGGGAAGTGGGAGTGCTCAGGGGGCCGCGGCGGAAGGCCTTGTCGCGCCTGCATGCAAAGTCGACACATTTCAATAGAAGGTTGAACCGGGCTGGAGCGGTAGCAGATTGAGCCGTGCAACGACAAAGCCCCCAATGCGCTGGGCATGCTCCTGCCCGGTTCGCCTAAGCCCACATGCGGTACCTTAAGGTCTGTAGGCACAGCAGCTTGACCGATGTCATAGCTGGATCGGTCCGGCGTGCTCGTCTTGCCCAGGTCCGGCCCGTTCGCGAACCCCGTCGACAGGCCCCCGCCAGCGCTCGCTCCTGAGCGAGACGCCAGCGTCCCCGGGAGCGGTGGCAGCGAGGCATGGCCGAAGGCGCTGTCGCGCGGGCTGAGCACGCCGGCCGGCCCAATGTCAGCAAGCTGCGCCATGTGTGTCCCGGTGACCGGCAGCTGCACCGTGCCGCGCGGGATGGGTGGCACAGGCGGCCGCGACGTCGGCAGCGCCGGCTCCTGTGCTGAGCTGGACGCGCTACTCAAGGGATTGTCCACAGAGATAGCCATCACATCATCCGCGCGGGAACCGGCACCGCTGGCGCCGCCCCTGGCATGGTGGGGGCCAGGCCCCGGGTTTGCGGCGGCGTAGCTCTGCGCGAGCGAGTAGCGCGCCAGGTGGGAGGCGCCCGCCCCCGGCCCCATCGACGTACGACCTAAGGGTGTGCTGCCCGGCCCGGCCGAGTTGGGGTGCGAGCGGCCCGCGTTGGGGCCGCCGTTCTCCACGTCCCGGTAGTTCGGGGTGTTGGCCTCGCTGCGGCGCATTGCGAATGGCGTGGTGCACATGTTGGGCCAAAGACAACCAAACCGCACAAGTAGACGTGGTTCTGCCCACAGGCGCTTGCATCGCTTCTCCTGCGAGTCCGCTCAGTACCCGCACGGCGCGCGGCGCCACCCACCTGAGCTTGAGTCGGCGCTGCTCCAGAGCGCTGAGGAAGGCCTGCTTGTCCACGCCCTCCTTTTTAGCGAGGCGCAGCGCGTACTGCAGCCCGTGCACACGCCTGTCATTGTTGGGAACGCGTTATGATGCATGGTGTTCTGGTGAGCAAGTCAAAAAGCAGCATGCGAGGTAGGATCTGGTTGTAAGGAGGGTGCATGTAATTTTGCTACTGGCGCTCGACCCCGCCCACCTCAGCTGCGCCAGGTCTCGCATGCGGTTGCGGACCAGATCGCCCATCTCGCGGTGTGCTGCCGCAGTGGACTCATCCGCCGTCATGAACGGGTGCTTCAACACCTCCAAACATGTGGGCCGGGCCTTGGGGTCATCCGCCAGCATCTTCAGCAACAGATCCTTGGCGTCAGCCGAAAGGTTCAGGTACCTGCCATCGAACAGGACACACACACGGGTAAAGGAATGCATTTGGCTTATGGGCACGCGGCTTTATTGCATACGTGACGGAGGCAGACCAGCGCCGCGAGTCCTAGGTGCCACGGGCTGCTCCCAGACAAGCCCTTGAGCACAGTCTTCACAAATGCTACAAATGGCAGCACTTTAAGAGCACAGCACTCGGCGTTTCCTAGTCATCTTGCAAGCTCTGCCTCACCGCTCGTCCTGCAGCCCAGGGGCCTCCTTAAAGGACTTATTGCAGTAGGTCATCATTCGGATGTCCATGCCACCCCACGGCTTGCGGCCTGCGATGCGGGCAGTGCGGATGGGCTGTGTCCATGCGCTCCGTACATTGGTAGGGAAGCTATGGACAGGGGCCGCCTACCACATGACAAGCCGCAGCCACGCAAGCTTGGCATGCGCCACCTCACAGCCGTTAATTGCGTGCAAACATTCCCTTGACAGTCGCTTTGGTAGCTTCTCATTCCCCGGGGCATGATGCGCCTAGCATCAAGGCGTCGGAAAAGCCGGGGCACCTACCGGTCAGCATGATGAAGAGCATCACCCCCAGCGCGTACACGTCGCCGGAGGGCATGTGCGGCGCATCGTTCCAAATCTCTGCGCCACGTCAGAGGGTACAATGAGGTGTCAGGCCACGGGCCCACCAAAGTCGTTGGTTCTCTATTCTCCACACGAAGATGCAGCTCACCTGGTGACACAAACCCTGGCGTGCCAATGCAGCCCCGCACCTCCTGTGGGGCAAACGATTAGGGATCAGGAAACAAAAGTGGGGCTGAAAACCGCAGCTTGCCCGGGGCTACGACCCCGAAGTACAATACCCACCTTGTTTGGGTCAAAGAGCGCTGACATGCCCATGTCGATGACTTTCACTCGCAGCGGCTTGCCCTCGGCCTCAAACGCCTCCACCGGATGTGTGAACATGACGTTCTCGGGCTTGATATCGCGGTGCATCAAGTTGAGGTTGTGCAGGTAGGAGATGGCCGACACCACCTGCAGGGGTGCAAGCCGACCACCAGGCAAGTCCTTACGCAGCTCATACCGGTATGTGCCCACCACCAGAGCACCATGTCAAAACATTCGTAGCCTCCGGGCCGTGCGCATGCATGCACCCTCCCATGCACACGCTCACGCACCTGCGCGAAGAGCTTTGCCGCCTCCACCTCCGTGTACTTCTTCACCTTGTGCAGGTGCTCGAGCATCTGGTGAGGTGTTCAAGAGGTGGTGATTGTGATGGGCAAAGCGAGTTCAAGAAAGGTTACGAGTTTAGACTTTCACAGTTTTGCATGTCCTGCACCTCTGGCTTGCACGCCTGCACACAGCTAGCAAGCTCCGCACCTCTCCGCCCGACAGATACTCCAGGATGAGAACCAGCCAATCGTCATCTTGTGCGGTTTCAAGGCACTTGAGCAGGAAGGGGCAGTCCATGGTCCGAAGGAACTTGGCCTCCGCAATCAGGTTTGCAATCTGGGTACGTATGTGTGTCCCCACCAGGGTTTAGGGGCTCAGTGCGATGCCATAGGATACCAGTGCAGCAAAGGGGGCGCAGGGGCACGGTCGGAGGGCAAAGGGGCAAGGTGACCCAGCAATGAGCGCGCCCAACAGCCTCCCCCAGTGGCAAACCCCGGCGCACCCACACGTGCTACGCCTGCTACGGCTCACCTCACTCTGCTCCAGGTCCTCATTCTTCAGGTCCACAACTTTGACCGCCACCTGCTGCCCACTCTCCTTGTGCTCGCCCAGCCAAATTTCACTGAAGCCGCCCTGTTGTAAAATCAACAAGTGCCCGGCGCAGGGGTGCTTCAAGGACAGATAGTTCCAACATGCGTGCCTGCGTCATTGGTAGAGCTGCGAAGGGATACAGTCACCGCGATGCGCTATCACCTTTCCAATCTGCTTGATGAGGTTGTACTGCTGCACCAGAGGGCTGTTGCGCCAAGTGGCTTTCCGCCTGTTCAGGGCGCAGTCAAAATAGGTGGTAGGCGTGCCTCTTAGTTGCAATCCCCACTATGCACCTGGTGGTACGCGCGGCTACTGTGAGTGGACAACGCGTGCCAAATGACCTCGACAGCGCCGCCTGACAGTGGTGGGCTCCAACCACCTGCCAAAACCGAATCTTCGTGGTTGCCTCCCTGCCGTTTCCCCGCCGCTAAATGCGCGACTTACTCGACCTTCTGCGCCTCCACCTTCTCTGCTGGCTTAGTTGCCGGCTTCTTCGCGCTTGGCGGCACCGCGTCCAAGGGCCCCCAGCAGAACCCCAAGCAGGCCTTAAGGAACTCGGGAGGCCCTGCTGTCATTTTTCCAATGAAGCCTCGGAGTCCACCTTGCTTTTTGTACTGGCGCCCGCGTGAGTCGGCGTCGTGACGATGGCCGTCGCCCCTCTCCGAAAGCGGCGTCCAGAGTAGCGCCTTTCGCGAGTGCTCAGGGGAGCTAGGCAGCTCCTCCAGTTTTATTGCTTGTTGTGGACTCGATTCAAATCAGGGTTCAGTTGTCAGGATGTGAAGCCGGTCAACGCGTTCGGGCTGCATAGTTCTTGCTGGAGGCGGTAGTTAAGTTGCAAGTTCAGGGAATGTTGTCAGGTCACAGTAGTCGACGTGGAAATGACACATATCAAGTTATAGTCATCCCTGCGGCCCATTAGTTGTGCGCAGAACCTAGCCAGGCCCAAGCAATGCTGTTATAAATGCGGTGAAGTGTACGTTGCCAGACCGAGCAGCTCCGTTGCCAGCGGGCAACTTCTTTGTGCTTGCACCTGTTCCTCGTCAGACACGCCGCCGCCTCCACGCACAGAACACCGCACCTTGCGCCCGCACCTGTAAGTATAGCTGCATCACCCTCACGAGTCCCGCGCATTTCCAAGCGCATTGACTCCTTCATGAATTTTCTCGTCATTCGTTTCCGCCAGTGCAACGAGGTGCCAGTGCTGGCCCCACTGGGCCAGCGCACAAAACCTGGTGGCACCTTGCAGCTGTGGAACTTCGCTCGATAGCCATGAATAACTGGCATGCACACCGCGCACGCCGCAGCATCATCCCTCGCAAGCCTCGGCCACGTAGGGCGGCACAACGTCGAAGGCACCATATGGCGCCAATGAATCTGCAAGAACCTGCTCCATGGCGTCCGCATGCTGCATCATGTCCATCATCAATCCATTCACGCTCATACAGCTGCGCGTGTGCAGCAACAGCAGCACAAGGGTAGCACTGTTGGTCAGTGTACGGGGCAGTATCGAACGTCCAGCTTGCTGAGAGCCGGTAGGATTCAAACCCAGGACACGAGAGGCATGCCGTGGCTGTGCAGCACAAGGCGGCGCCTAAATTGTACACCCTCGCCACTGCCTTTCCTAACTGCTTTACTCACCGGCGCAGTGCGGCGGGCTCCAACTCCACGCTTGGCATGGCTGGCACCCACGAGTCATCCGCCGCCGGCATGGTGGTGCTCCGCTGCAGCGCTGACGGCAGCGCATTCATGAGGGCCAAGGGGTCTACCGACATGTGGTGCCGGTGGTGGTGGAGGTGGTGATGGTGGTGATGGCAATCTGCTTCCCTGGGTGAATCGTCATGCTCACGCAACGAAGGTAGACCCGCCTCGATGATGCGGCTGTTGCCCTGCTGAGGGAGCCCGCAAGCCGCCGAGACCGCCACACTTGCTACAACTTGCACGCTGGCGTCCGGCTCCGCGGCGGCAAAGCAGGGCGGAGGCGACGTCGGCGGCCACGGCGGCAGGGCTGGCCGTGCCTGCACAGCACACGCAGCACGACAACAACGCCACAGGGAGGCGACGTATTGGTCCCCCCAGCCCGAAGCTCTGCGGGCCATCCCAGCCTGCTTAAGCGCATCCCGATTGCGAAGCACCATCGGCGCGAAGCACCATCCCTATTGCCAAGCCCCGACGGAAGGTCCGAAATGGACGGGTGGACGGAAGGACCGAATTGAACGGGTGGACGTAGACTAGACTACGCGCGTTCTTTCTCACTTACTTCTCCGAGCATGTCAGAAGGCTGAGCTGCCGGCCCCACGTTGCGGCCGTGCATGCCCAGCCCGCCGCCCGCCACCGCGCCCTCGCTGCCCTTGCTGAAGGCCCCTGCTGTTCCGGAAGGAGATCGCGACATGACCATCACCCCGGGAAGATCCGGCTCCGGGATGGGCGGCATGGACGGCCGCCCAAACCCCCTCTCGAAGGCGCTATCGAGGGGGCCCAGCACCGCAGCCGGCCCCACGGCCCCCTGCGCAGCCTGGGCAAGCTGTGAGTAGCTAAGCGACAGATGCCCCGCGCTGCGCACGGCATGCGGCAGGCCCGGCCGCTGCCCTAAGCTGCTCGCGGCTGGTGGCGGCGGCGGCGGCGGCCGAGACGACATGGGCAACACCAGCACCGTGCCCTGCTGTGCGGTGGGCCAGGGAGAGTCCGTAAACCTTACGTCAAAGTCGTTGGCACCGCCCCCGCTTGGGCTGCCCCCGCTTGGGCTGCTGCCGTTGGCTCCGCCCCCGCTTGGGCTGCTGCCGTTGGCTCCGCCCCAGCTTGGGCTGCTGCCGCTGGCGCCGCCTCCGCTGCGGCTGCCATCTGTGAGCGCGCCGCCTCCGCTGGCGTGGCCGCTGGGCCTCCAGCCGACCGCTTGCATGGCCAGCGCCTGAGGCAGCTCTATGGCAAAGCTCTGTGCCAGCGAGCTGCGAGCGAACGGCGACGCCCCCGGCGTTGCTGACGTCCGCGCAGGCGGGGGCCCTACTCCGCCGGGTGCGGTCCTGAAGGGTGAGCCACCCGCCCCAAGAACGAGCGGGTACGGCGGCGGTGGCGCCCCGGGCCCCACTGAAGCGCGGCCGTAAGACGGAGGCACTGGCGAGCCGCCTGAGCCGCGAGTGTACGACGGCACCCCCGGCCCCGCTGAGGCGCGCGCAAAGGACGGCACGCAACCGCCTGGGTGCGACGGGCCTGCCGGCCCTGCTGATGCCCGACCGAACGCCGGCACTTGCGGCCCTGCCGAAGTCCGCGCAAATGGTGGCGACCCCGTGGCACCCGAGAGAGACTGCTGCGATGCACGGCCGAAGAAGCCGGCACCGTTTCTGTGGGGAATCAAGTTGGTGTGCAAGAGCTTCATTGGTGCGCGTCTTGACTTGCATGCCCGAATCGTACGCCCACCCGTTCCAAATCAGTTGTCATGCGTGCATGTCACCCTTGCCCCGCTTTTAAACCCTTAGTAAGCTAACGTAAACGGTAGCTACCCATGCTTACGCTGCGAGCTTCAGCCGGCGCTGCTCCAGCGCATTGAGCAGTGCCTGCTTGTCGGCACCCTGCTTCTTTGCCATTCGCAGCGCGAACTGCAGGCCGTGCATGCGCCTGTACATGGCGGTGCAGGGGCGCACAGAGCCAAGCTGAGTGCGGATCAGGGCTTCCAGGGAACAGGCGCATGCGGGCTCCATTGCCCGCCACCTGGTATCGGGATGTACGAGTGCCTGGCTTACCGGATCCGCGCCAGGTCTCGCATGCGATTGCGGACCAAGTCGCCCATTTCGCGGTGCGCTGCCGCATTGGACTCGTCGGCCGTCATGAACGGGTGCTTCAACACCTCCAGACACGTGGGCCGGGCCTTGGGGTCATCCGCCAACATCTTCAGCAACAGATCCTTGGCGTCAGCCGACAGGTTCAGGTACCTGCAGGGGAGCCACCGCACGCAAGGCAAGACGCGCTACTTTCAAAAAGCGCTACGCGCAAATGGCACGCACGGCACCCCCCGCACCCACGCCACCCAGCCCGTCCCGCCATCCCGCGTCACGCACCGTTCGTCGCGCAGACCCGCCGCCTCGTCGATGCGCTTGCTGCAGTACGCCATAGTCCGGATATCCAGACCCGAGTGCGGCGTGCGGCCCGTCAGCATGATGAACAGCATCACCCCCAGCGCGTACACGTCGCCGGAGAGCATGTGAGGCGCATCGTTCCAAATCTCTGCGCCAGGGCAAAGGACACAGCATGGTAAGTGAGGCCAGCACACGGGGCAATGGCAAAGTGCTGCAGCATGCGTTTTGGAAACGCACCTGGGGCAACGAAGCCGCACGTGCCGATGCAGCCCCGCACCTCCTGCGAAGCACAGGGCAGCGGACACGACCCTAGCTTATTCAAGGAAGTGAGGAGGGCTCAGACATTGGGATACATTCCGCAACCAGCCACGAGCCTCGCGTCCCGCAGGCCAATCACGCTCGCGCAGGGGCGGGATAGTCGCACCTTACTCGGGGAATAGAGCGCAGACATGCCCATGTCAATGACCTTCACTCGCAGCGGCTTGCCCTCAGCCTCAAACGCCTCCACCGGATGTGTGAACATGACGTTCTCGGGCTTGATGTCGCGGTGCATCAAGTTGAGGTTGTGCAGGTAAGAGATGGCCGACACCACCTGCAAATTCATGGTCAGTTCCGGCAGCGCTTACAACGCAGATCAGCAGGAGGCTCACGAGTCGCAAGCACGCGTTGACAGCTTCTCCAGACGCCGTATGCGTCCACGCACCCTGTGCTGCAGCTCCCATGCGCACGTCCACCCACCTGCGCGAAGAGCTTGGCGGCATCCACCTCCGTATACTTCTTCACCTTGTGCAGGTGCGCCAGCATCTGTGATTGCAACCAGTGGCAAGCGCAGTATGCTGCGGTCAGCAACCCCTTGAGTTGCTGCCCTTGCTTTCCAGCAGCCGTCCGCCTGCCATCCTGCCAGCCTCCAGACCCGTCCAGCCGCCAGTCTCCATGGCCAAACCTCCTTCCGGCACACACTGCCTCCGACAGGCCCGCACACGCCACGCACCTCGCCGCCCGCCAGGTATTCCAGAACCAGCACCAGCCACTGCTCGTCATGCGTCATGTCCAGACACTTGACCAGGAAGGGGCAGTCCATGGTCCGAAGGAACTTGGCCTCCGCAATCAGGTTTGCAATCTGGGGCTCGCGGCAGAAGGGTGCGGTCGTTGCAGTCATAAGTGCTGCAGCATGGCAATCCTGATTTGCAGTCGCAGTGAAGGGCAAGGCGGGGGCCCGGAGAAGCGGCACAGTAGCACACGCTTTGCTACGAACACACCATCTTTAGGCGCGCCCCGCCCCCACATTTTGTTCCTCCTGACTAGCGGTCGGGTCACACAAATCAAACGCAGTCTGGCGCAACGCCCGCTCGCCTGCCCCGTGCCTCGCACATAGCCCGACCCACATCGGGAGCCATTTATGTTCAGGACCGACTCGTTCTGAGGAGATGCCAAGGGCCTCCCCATTCGGCATCCCGCAGCCAACAGGCCTGCCCATCCCCAGGCCCCACTGCACGCCTTTCAGCTACCGGTAGCAATGCTTTCCCCCTTCCGGCCCCTCCTGCCGCTCACTGCGCTCACCTCGCTCTCCTCCAGGTCCTCCATACCCAGATCCACCACCTTCACAGCCACCTGCTGCCCGCTCTCCTTGTGCTCGCCCAGCCAAATTTCACTGAAGCCGCCCTGCAGCACGCGTCAAAGAAGAGGTACAGACGGCGTTGGCTCTGGAGGCACAGTATAGCGCAGTGAGCCTTACGATGTTCAACGTACTCATGCCGTGCGTCACGGTTACGTCCTCGCCAGGTATCAGAGCAAGAAAAGCATGGGCCCATCACTTGCCGCCCACCTTGCCGATCTGCTTCACGAGTGTGTACTGCTGCACCAGGGAGATCTCGCGCCAGTTGCTTTTGGGCCGCCTGTTTTGAATTGTTGTGATGCGCACGATGTTCAGTGCTGCACGTGCCATCAAGGCATCAACACGTCCGCCGCATCCATGCACTCCGCTGCTGTGCCCCGGCAACGTGGCGAAGGCCACACACTCGTGCACGCACTGACACCCACCGCCTGGGCACTGATGAAACCCTCTGCATCTCAGCTACTTGACATCCCAACCATTGATTGATGTGCGCATCGGGAACATGCCCAACGCAGGCTAAAGCAGAAACGCTCGCCATCAGGCCGCCCCGACCCTGAGCCCAACCCGTCATACGGTAGTAGCCTACGAATTCGACTGAGTAACAACGACTCTTCCCCAACACGGAACCTACCTCTTTCCCTTTGACGACCCCTCCACCAGCTCCTGCTCGCGGCTCGCCACGCTCATGTAAGCTGTCGGCATGCAAAGCCCGAAACACTTGCTGAAAAGACTCGGCCCGGCTGTAAGCCCGTGCCATAGCTTGATTCTGAATGCATTCTTGGGTTTGCTGTACTTGCTATACTTGTTTGAGTCGTCTCGAGTGGCGCTGTCGTCCGCCCCCCGCGCCGAGAGGGGCTTGAAGAGCAGAGCACGCGCCTGCTCGGCGGCGACGTGCCATCTTTCCAGTTTTGATGTTTAGAGTATCAGCGCGTGCGCGAAACCACGGGAAGCCGCTCGCGTCAACTAGTTTCTCGGCGACGCCTGAGTCGCTTGCCGCGGCTTTAAGTTGCTTATGACAGGCTCCATTTGTTGTAGGCAACACGTAAACGAGGTGAGAATTTATTGCCTGGGTTGCGGGCGAGCGCAATTAGTTCGCGGCTAGATTCGGCTCCAACTCCTAACAAAACGCCGTACTTTCCCCGACTCCGTCCCCGCCATCACCCACCCGCCTCCAACCCTCAGCCGCCTCAGAGCGTCGTACTTAGTGGAAGTTCTCAGGCGGCTTTGCCTGTGCAGCTCTGTCCGCAATGGCCCGGTGCAGCCCACCACCAGCCATGCCCCTTCCCTTTGCACATCCATGTCAGCTGCACTCCAAACTTGATTTTTTCAGTAACGAGGACCAAACTCAGAGTGCGCTGGCCAGCATGGTATGCACTGTTAGCTGGGTGTCCCTTATGTATCACCAACACCGGACGCGAAGCACGCGCCTGTCGGCAGCGTGTCGACCCGAGAGACCCGAGGCCCCCACCAACCCCTGACCCGCCCCCTCGTCCAGACGCTCTGCCTCCACCCCCCTGCACCTCAACCAATCTCACCCAGCTTATGATGGGTTAACACCACAGGGCGCCGTGATTGATATACATATCGGTACACTTCGTCATGATGAGCCTTTGCATGAGCTGAAACTTTTTAGCTCGATAGATGTTTACAAGCATCAAGCTGCAGAATTGCTTGTCTAGACATAATCTGTAATAATGGCAAAGGACAAGGACCTCGCTGCGGAAGCCACTTTAGAGCAGCTCGTCGCGCTCGTAAAAGCAGCCCAAAATAGAAAGCATGTTGGGAAAACCGGTTCATGGCTAGAATTTCTAAAGACAAGAAAGCAGGTGTGTCATGTTTATTTGCAATCATTTGGCCAGTTTGGCGGCGGGCGGCCCCTCACCGTCGGGGTCTTGCATGCGCCTGCAGACGGGCGGCACGGACCCGAAACGACACAAGCGAGAGGTGAGTATATGAGCTTAGTGTCCGACGTCTGGCGCGACTTAGGGAAGTCGAGGGGTCGGGCCAGGGTTCCGCACTTCGGCTTGAGCCTCTGGCGTCGCTTGCCCGAGTCTGCTGGACACAGGGCGCCCCTCTCCAGCCACTGTGGCACTCCAACCTCTCAACTATACAAGCGCCCCCACTTGCTTTGCTGTTTGCAGGTGCTGGAGGCGTTCGTGGCGGACCTGGTGGATGCGGAGGACGGCAGCGGCGCCAAGGAGGCTCAAGCTGCGGCACGCGAGTTCACAGACCGCTACCTGAAGTGGGCTAAGGACGTGCGCAAGGTACACACACCTGCCAATGGTCATACACACATTAGTGCGGGCGCAGTGTGGGTGTCTCAGAGTGCGCGCCTACTGCGCGGCTTGGGCCAGTGCGCGCAAGGGCAGCGCTGGGTGATAGCGGCGCGGGCTGACACAGGCGGTGGCTGGATGGCGCCTGGGCGATACGGCACCTGACGTCTGGGCGTGGCACCGGGTCCCGGCACCGGGACCAAGTCGGGGTTATCTGCGGGGAATCCCACCTGCTTGCTGAGGTGCGCCTCGTTACTGGGGCCTCAGCCCGCCACACAGGCCGGACCTTTCGACACAGTCGCCTGCGTGCAGCGTCTGCCACGGTGCCGCAGTGCCGTGATGCCAAACGAATGCATGCCCGCGCGACGCAGGATGCGGCGAAGGGGCGCGGCACGGTGCCGGAGCCACCGGCGGAGGCCGCCGCCGCCTCCACCTCCACCCCCACGTCGACGGGCGGCGTGTCGGTGTGGTCGCTGGTGAAGCGCACGCGGGCGCACCCCAAGTACGCAGCCAACTACGACTCCCTGCCCTCCTACACCCCGGGCTGGACGCGCGTGAAGAGGTGGGGCTGATAGTCAGACTGGCAGACTGCGCAGCCCGCTGTGGGCCAGGGGTGAAGGCGCAGCATACCATTTGGTGTCACGGAGGATGCGGTGGCCGGGTGTGGGGCTGGCGGTACCAGACTCACGCAGTACCTCCCACACAGCCACGCCCACCCCCTGCTTACCATCGCTCCCCACCTCTTCCCGTTCTGCCTCCTCCTCCCTTCGCCCGCCCTCCGCCTCCTCCCACCATCTTTACGCTCCCGCCCCGCCCCGCTGCCGCCGCCACCTCGCCGCCTTTGCTTCTTAGGCCGGAGCTGTCCTGGTCCGTGCGGCCGCGCATGTTCGCGCTGGACTGCGAGATGTGCGCCACGGCCGACGACAAGTCGGCGCTGCTGGGCGTGTGTGTGGTGGACGAGTTCGGCGAGGTGGTGTACCGGCAGCTGGTGCGGCCGGAGGGGAAGATTGTGGACCTGCGCACGCCGCTCACGGGTGCGTGACATGTGGCGTGGCGCGTGGGGCGTGGGGCGCGGGGCATAGCCTGGGTGGGGATAAGCATGGAGAGCAAAGGAGGCGGGCAGTGTGGCCGCAGGGCGCTGTGCAGGAGAAGGCGGAGGAGCCGGGGTGGCTACTGGTTAGGCACGCCGCGCAGAGGGTGTCCTTGGGAACATGTTGCTCAGCCCGTGCGTGGCTTGGTGCACGCACGCCGCACCTCCGCCAGCACAACCCCACCATCTGCGCCTGCGACACTGCGGCACAGGCGTGAGCAAGGCTGACCTGGAGGGCGTGACCGCCACCGCCAAGGACGCGCAGCGGGCGGTTCGCAAGCTGCTGGAGGCGGACTCCAAGGGCGCGGGCGGGCGGCCGGCGGTGCTGGTGGGTCATGCGCTTTACCACGACCTTCAGGCGCTCAAGCTGGACTATTCCCCCGTCATTGACACCTCCCTGCTGTTCGGCTTCAGGTGGGGCCCTGGTTAGGGGGGCTGCTTTGCTTGTGCTGTTCCTCCCAGTCGGGGTGATGTGGGTGCCGCAGGGCACATGCACCAGCCCACAGGCCACAGGCCTGGTTGGCAAAGCGCAGCCGGGCGACGGGCAGCTAAAGGCCCTGTACAGGAGCACGCGGGGACGTGTGGCCACTGCCCAGTTCAGGAGCAGCTGCACCCTCGACAGCTCCCGCCCCTCCGCTTCTCATTGCCAGCCTGCCCTCCCACCCTTCCGCCCGCCTACCTGCTGCCTCCTGCTCACCGCCAGGGGCCTGCCTGAGGCCACCCCCTCGCTGAAGGACCTGGCCAAGCTGCTGCTGCAGCTGCAGATGCGCGAGGGCGGCGCGGGCGCGCACGACTCGCGCGAGGACGCGGCGGTGTCGATGCGGGTGAGGGCGGCGGCGGCGGCAAGGGTCGTACCGGCCGGGGCCGGGGGTCGCGGCATGGGCTGTTGCGGCAATGAGGCGGGCGCGTTCAGCTGTACCGGCGGAGGTCAGGACGCGAGTTTGCGCCAAAGCCCCTGCGTGGATGGCCCTCTGGCCTGCTCCTTACCATGCCGCTTCAGTCCCAACCCCACCGCCCTCACTCCCAAACCCTACTCCTCCATCACCTGCCCCCGGTTTAGTTTGGGCTGGTATCTACAACCCCCCCCCCCCACCCCACGACTTCGTCTGCAGTCTTCAGTGCATCCTGTACCGCTTTTCCAAACATCCTTGCAACCCCACCCCCACACACATGCCTCCTGATTTTACTTGCTGTCCCCTGATTCCCCTGCTTGTATCCTGCTCCCCATGGTTTTTAACGTTGCAAACCCCCCCCCCTTCTCTGTACCAATCCTTGCACACACACACACACCCCCCACGCACACACGCCAGCTTGTAATGCGGGAGCTGCAGCTGGCGGCGCCCACGGGGCCGCTGGACGCGCCCGACGTGCGCGTGCCCGCCGCCGACCTGGCCAAGCTGTGTGTGCACTCGCTGCCGGAGGGCGTCACCGAGGACGACCTGAAGCGCGCCTTCACGGCGGTGGGCGGCCCGGCCTTCAGCGGGATAGAGGGCAGCCTGGCGGACAAGAAGGTGCGCGGAGGGCGTTGGAGTTGTTGGGGTGGGGCCTTGGGGGCTGGTTGCTTGCAGTGCCGGGGGTTGTGGCGGGAAGGCGAGGGGGCGGCGGGGATGCGGTCATAGGACACTTGCGTTGGGAAAGGCGTGCACGTGCTACGGAGCGCGTGTAGGCGCGTGCGGCGAGACTGCAGGTTGGCTGCGAAGGACAGGGAATGAGTGATAAGGAGCGGCAGGAATGCACGACGACCTCGGCGTGAACTCTTAAAGCTGGTTTACATTGTCAACTCCGTTTACATCTTGCCCGCGCACACCAGCACACGCGCGCTCTGCCCGCTCGCCCGCCCCTGCCTCTTCTGCTGCCCCCAGGTGCTGGTGGTGTTCAAGCACGCGGGCGAGGCCAACACCGCCTTCGCCAAGCTGCCGGGCAAACAGCGCAAGGACGTGCTGGGCCGCTTCTACAAGGAGGTGCGCGGCGGCGGCGGTGGTGGTGGCGGAGGCAGGCCGGGATGGTTGGGCGCCTGGGGCCAGCTCACGCAGTGCCTGAGACACTACCGTGTGGCCACTGTCACGGCCGAAGCCTTTGTCTGGGAGTGGGAGGCTGGATAAAGGAGTGGCGCGAAGCTTTGCCGAAGCAGTAACATGTTGCGGGCGGTGTGGGTGCAGTAAGACAAGACAGGCGCAGCCGTTGCAGCCTGGCCGCTGCGCTTCCTTCAAGGGTACCGAACCATGCCCTTGCCCTCTTGCCACCACAGGCGAGCATACCCGCGGCCTCGTCACCGGCGGCCACGGAGGGCGCACAGCCCGCGGACGGCGCGGCGCCGGCTGCTGCTGCTGCTGCTGCTGCCGCTCCCCGCAGCTGCAAGGTGCGGAAGATGGCCTGCCACAACGGCGCCGCGTTCGGGACGCAGAGCGGCAAGCGGGCGCGCGGAGAGGGCGGCGCCGAGGCGCCGGTCGCCAAGAAGATCAAGACGGGCGCGGGCGCTGCCAAGGGCGGCAAGGCTGGCAAGGACGGCAAGGGCGGCAAGGATGGGAAGGGCGGCAAGCGCGGGAGACCCGCCGGCGGGCCGAAGGGGCCCAGGCCCAAACCTGGTGCGAAGAAGGATGGCGCGGCGGCGGCGGCGCCTGCAGCGAACGGCGGCGCGGCGGCGGCTGGCGCCAATGGAAGCGCTGGGAAGGAGAGCAAGAAGAAGAAGTGGCTGCGGCGCAAGGCGGCGAAGTCGGCCTCTGGGGAGGCGGACCCAGTGAAGGAAGCGGGCAAGGCGGCCCCCGCGACGGCAGCAGCGGGGACAGCGGCGGCAGTGGGCGCCGCCGCGCCGGCGGCCAACGGGGACAAGAAGGACAAGAAAGACAAGAAGGACAAGAAGCGCGGGAGGGAGGCAGAGGAGAAGGCTGGCGGTGACGCCGGGGCTGGTCAGGCAAACAAGGCGGTGAAGGTGGAGGGCAAGAAGGACAAGGAGGACAAGGAGGGGAAGAAGGACAAGAAGGACAAGGAGGACAAGAAGGACAAGACGGATAAGGTGCAGAAGGAGGGGAAGAGCGAGAAGGAGGGAGAGAAGAAGGACAAGAAGGCCAAGAAGGCCAAAAAGGAGTAGGAGGTGGCAGGCCGGCGGCGTTAGGGGAGGCAGGTCCTGACTCCTGAGGGCTGAGGGAGGTGGCGGCATTGTGGGGGCAACAACGCTGGTGGTTTCAAGCTATAGCTTGTTGACCTCGTAGGCTGCAGCTGGACATGACCGTGCTGCTGGCAGATTGGTTTTGGCATGCCGTACATCGGTACATGTAGGCAGCGGAGCTGATGTGAGCTAGATGTGTGATATGGGGTAACTTATTAGTTAGATGCGTGTGCTGTCAACGTAAGTCAAATGAGTGCGGAGGAACGCGATGAGCTGGTGGTCCATGGCAGACAAGGCTGACGAGGAGTGTAGTGGGAGCTGATGAGAAGGCTGCGCAGTGCGCACTGGCACGATGCTGTCAGGACACCGCAAGTCGCCTGAGGAACTTCCAGGCGCTGGAACTGCGCCTCAATGCGGTACTTGGGACTGGGGCAGGATGGAGTCTCGGAGTGCCGAACTCTAGGGGGTTGCCAGGGCTGATGCAAGGATGGCTGTAAATCGGATCAAATTACACTCGCAATTCGGACACGTGCGGGGGCTGGGTGCTGCAGCCGGTGCTGTAGCTGCTCTTCATCGGACACCAGGACTAGCCGCACAATCTTTCCGTTCGGGCGGCGGCGGGTCCAACCATTCCAATGTGCTGGGCTCGTCCGGATAGCCTCATTGCACCCCGCCATGCGTGCCAGACCCGCCGCGGCAGCCCCGAGGGGTGCCCATGTGGGGGCGCTTCAACCCCCCTCCTCCAGTGTATTGGTATGTGTGCAGACCACACAAATGCCCCAGTATTGGGTCATGCGCGCCCGACCCACCACGACATACGCCAGGGCCTCCCCTGCCTCATGAGTACCACTGTGTGGTTGCCTAAAGCCTCCAGCTCCGCGTAAGCATATTGTGCAGACTGCAGATACAATCCCCAGCACGCAGACAGGGCACTCCGTGCAATAACCAGGTCCTCTTAACAGTGTTATCATGAGTGCGCAACGCTGCTCTCCTGTTCCCACCCTCTCCCTCCTGCCGCCACATCTCAGCCGGACACCTCCACATGTACCCAATCCATGTCTGGCAGCAAACCCAGCACCGCCTCGGCCCAGTACACACGCCAGGTCGTGACGCCTTGCTGTGCCGTGTTTGTGTGTTTGCTATTACGCTTGCTGCGACACACGCCTTGTCGGCAGGTCCTCCGCCTCACTGCGCTGGCTGCTACCGCATTTGCTGCTGCCACGGCCGCTGTAGCCAGGCCTCAGTAGCCATGCACGGACGAGGCCGCATCCTGGAACAGCTTCTGCGCAAGCATTAGGTCATGCCGCGGGTGCGCGGGGCGAAGGGCATCAATTCCGGCCCCTCAACCGGTTGGCAAGGCCATCCCGTGGTGAAGACCACACATCAACGACAATGCGGGTCCCGGCCGTTGACAACTGCGGCCACACGATGCTGGTACCGACACTTCCGCACTGCAGCACGCCGAGCGCTCAGGCCGCCCCGAGCCGCCTATGTGCCGGTGCCCCGCCTACCTTGGCATGCTCTCGCCCCTCCTCGGTGAGGAGGCCGTGGATGACGCTCTCGATGAAGCGGTACGTGATGATCACGAAGAACAAGAGGAACGAGCCGAACATGATCAACCGGCGCTGCGGAGGACACGTGGCATAAGGGGCGGACACAGAATTGCGGGTGCGCACTCATGGGGTTGCTGTGCCCCGCACCCATCCGCGCGTATTGACCAAGGCGCAGCAAGCCCCATCGTGAAGGGTGTGAAGCCCCGCCGCCCCGTGTAATCCCTTTCATTTGGGTTTGGCATGCGGCATGACATGCCTGTCCCCTGCTGTCCATTACCGTGCCGTAAGGACACCCCTGCTATGTACACGCACGTCCCGTCAACCGTATCTCTATTCGATTCGTCTGGAAACAAAAACGACCACCCTCCCGCCCACTCTTCCAGCTGCCCACCTCCCCACACAACTGGTGACACACAGGGCACAACCCACTTCTCCGCACCGCGCAGTGACTCCTCCGCCGCCGCTAACCATCATCGTTTGCCTCCTCCTTCACCTCCACCTCCTCCTCCTCCGCCGCCCAACCCGCCCCCGCCCACCTTCTTCTGCGCCGGCAGCTGCCGAAACACGTCCGTGGCGTCCACCGTGTGCTGCTTGACGTGCCAGCTGTGCAGCAGGTACACCAGCATGGCCGCCTGAAGCGCCGCCAGGAACCACTTGCCGCCCAGCAGCAGCACCGCCACCAGCACCACCTGGGCCGCATACTCCAGCGCCTGCGCGCGTGCGGGGTGCGGAGTTGTGGGTGCTGTTCACGTAGGGCTGTTTGCGCACCACTGTCCCGAGTGCATGGGCACAGAACGCCCTGGCAGCCACGTCCTCGCAGAGTTGCAGGAGGGTGCGCCCATGCACGAGCCGCTCGCCAGATCGCACGTGTGCATGCACATGGCGCTTCGGGACCGCTGCCAACACGTGCTGCAAAGCTCCATTAAGGTGAGGGGCAGCGCCACGTCCACAGTCGGCCAAACCCCAGCCACACCTCTTGCACCTTTCGTGCGTGTCCAGCCTCCCTGCGTGCGTGTCTCACGCGTACCCCGCCACCCCGCGTGCGTGTCCCGCTACCCCGCTCTCGAACACGAAATGGCACTCACACTTGTCTCCTTGCAAGGAGCCTTCTACTCGCGCTGAAGGCGCGCTGCTGCCCCGATCGAATTGCATTTCAGCGTTCCAAAGCCAAGGAAGAGCCCTCCTGCCATTCTAAGTCATCTAAGCTTACCACGAAGCGATTCAGGCGTTGCGTGAGGTCATACGGGTTGATGAAATCGTTCTCGAGGTCCGAAAGCGATATGAGCTGCGATCGGGTTATCCAGACTCAGCAATTTCATATAAATCCCGTAAATCATGGGGCCTTGAAGCAGACAGCTTCAAGCGTAGGCCGTTCCAACCCACGCCCTTGGGCCCTCACCGCAAACATCGTCCTGCCCAATAGCGCCGCTTGCAGTAAAAACACAAATAGCCATATCAGAAATTGCAATGACATTGTGAATAGCAGCTTCCTTTGGGACTGACGGTTCGACTAAATGAATAAGAAGAGCGTTTATTAGCTATACAAGAGCAAGACGATGATCGTGTTTAGCGAATTGTAAGAAAATGTTTGTATGACAAGGAAGGCCCAAACGGGCGGGCCTGTGTCCACGGCTGAAATGGGCTCATCCACTGACTACTGCCGGTTGCCTTTCCCGCTTGCAGAGAGGCAATCGACATGCATCCAGTCCGCAAAAGCATAACCCATAGAACCGGCCTGTAAACCACTCGCCGCCTGCACAGCTCGCGTGCAGCTGTCGACTCGGCATCGAAGTCCCAGAATGCGGTTTGTCGCCTTCTCCGCAACCTCGGGCGCCTTCTTGACATATCATGTAAGGACATGCGCTCTAGCCGCTGCGACAGCTGCCGCGTGTGATGTCACGCGACAGCTGCGGTGTAACGTTCCTGCGACAGCTGCCGCTTTCGGTCTTCCTCCCTCTGCATCGCAGGATTTTGGCGCGCCGCACGGCGGCCCCATCAGCGAGGGCGCAGCAGTTGCATCCCGCCTGTTCCAAGTAAACCACCTGGTGAGCATTTGCTTGCTCACCACTGCATGTACGGAACGTCGCCTGCATTCGCGGCTTTACGCGCTCCCACGCACCGCAGCTCCTGCAAGCCACCGGCGCTGCCGATGACGTCGGGGCGGGTGCCGACCAGGCGGCCGCAGCGGGGGGCCCGCAGCGGCTTGGCGGCCCTGGTGGCGGCGGCGGCGGTGGCGCAACCATTCTCGGGATGGGCGCGCGCCGTGTACCCACCGCCAGTGAGTGATGATGCCCACCGTCCTAGACCCCCGACCTGCACCTTCCCCCACTGCATCCCCAACGCGCCTCGCGTGACGGCATCAGCACTCATACACAAATACACGCGCACGCACACACGATGACAACTACCAGTATGCCGGCCACCAACGCGTGGCGCCGCAGCGCTGACCCCGCGCCCGCGCCCGACCCACTTCAGGCCGGCCCAAGGGTGGCCGCACGCGCCTGGCAGTGCGGCAGTGGCAGCTGGACGGGTCGGGCGAGGCGTGGCAGCTGGTGGAGGAGGCGGAGCTTGGAGTGGTGGTGGGGCTGTGCGTGCCGGCCAGCTGGAGCGCGGACGCAGCCGGGTACCTGGCGCGGGTGAGAGGGGCTGCGGGGCGGCCGGGAAGGAGTCGGTGCGGTGCTGCATGCGGGCTGACGCCCAAGCAGCCTACCGCCCGCATGCGTCACGCCCGCACGCCGGTCACCAGTGGTGCCCATGTGCGCAACATCACAAATGAGCGAGCCCTCCAACTTCGTTGGCCTGAATCGCTTAGCCTACTCCGCCCCGCCCACAGGCGCTGCGAGACGCCTTCGTGCAGGCCCACCGCCCGCAGCTGCTCGCGCTCGCCTCCTCCAGCGCCGCCCCCGCCTCCGCAGCCGCCTCCTTGACCCTGCCCGCCGGCTCCCTGGCTACTGCCGCGGCCTCCGCCGCCGGCCCCTCGGCCACGCCGGCGCTCAAGCCCTCGCCCGGCGGCGTGCCTGGGCTGCTGACGCTGCAGGCGCTCAAGCTGCTGTGCAAGCTCACGCAGGAGGGGTTGGACGGGATGCTGGGCGCGGGGCTGCGGCCTGCCTGGCTGTACGTGACACACGTGGAGTCCTTCATGGGCTCCCACCTGGCATCGCGCGTGTCAGGCGCCGGCGGCGGTGATGGTGGCGCAGGCGGGGTGGTATCCAACGACGGTGGCAACGGAGTAGGGGACGTCGCCATCGGCGGCAAAAAGGGAGGTGGCATCTTCAAGAGCATGCTCAACAAGCTGGGGGGAGGGAAGGACGGCAAGGACGGAAAAGGCGGAGGTGCTGGCGGCAAGGGCGGCAAGGCCGGGCCGGGGTCGGCTTCGTCGCGACAGGGCTCGCAAGTGGAGGCGCTGTCGGCGGAGCGGTGGGAGGCGGGGCCGGTGGGGCACCTGCAGCACTTGGTGCTGCGGCCCGCGGCGCCCGGTGCGCCCGATGCCTTCGAGTGGGATGCCACGTCCATCGCGGCGGCGGTGCTACAGGTGAGGTGCGGGGCGTCAGGGGCGGGATACAGGCAGCGGGCACGGCAACAATAGGCGCGTGCGTGTGCCCGCAGCAGCGGTGCTGCGTATGCTAAGGTACAACATAATGGAGCTCGCCGATGGACGCAAGGGCCTGTTTGCGTTGTGCACTGTGCATTAGATCCTGAGGGTTTGGTCGTGGCTGGGTGGCCGCAGGTCAAGCCGCCGGACGAGCACGGACTGGGCTGGCGCCCGCCGGCGCCGCCTCCGCCCGGCCTCAGTGAGCTGTGTGAGGGCCTGCCGCCGGCCTACCCGGAACTGGAGGACGTGGAGCTGGAGCTGGAGCTGCAGGTGAGTGAGTGCGCGCGCGCGCGCGTGTGTGTGTGTGTGTGTGTGTGTGTGTGTGTGTGTGTGTGTGTGTGTATATGTGTGTGTATGTGTGTGCGTGTGCGTGTCGTGGCGGGAGTAAGGTAATCGTGGTGCGCCTGGCGGTAGACAAGTCGGTGATTCCGGCATGATTGTGAGGCATTTTGCGTGCTCGCCTGGGCATGCGCTTGTGAGTGCGCATCACTAAGGACTCGGGATGTGCCATCACCGGCAACCCACCAGTGACATGCGTGCTGTTTTTGTTGCTGCTGCAGTCACCGCGTGGCGGGGCGCCGCGGCGCTTCTCGGTGACCGGCTTGCGGCTGCAGCACATGATAGCGGTGGTGGCGCAGCCTGCTCACTCGGAGCCGCCGGCAGGTGAGGTCCATTGCCATGCGCTGTGCCGTACACACATACCCAACCCATTGGGCCCTCTTCGCACGTGCCACACGCATGCCAGACCTCGCCCGCGTCGGTGCCGTATCGGTGCATGACGTGCCTTGCAGTATTGCAGCGCGTCACAGGCTGGAAGAGGCTGCGTGTGTACCCCAACAGCCTGACGTTGCATCGCGTTTTGCCGCTTGTACGCTGCCTGCAGCTGGGCTGAGCCGCGTGCGGCTGCTGCTGCGCGACATGCTGGCGCCCATGTCTTCTCTGTTCCACTACTTGGCCATGTGGTCCAGCCAGGACGACATCGCCAGCCACCGCCTGCTGCTGCGGCTGCTGGAGTGACACACGAGGGGCCGAGGGGAGAGGAAGCCTCGTCGCGCCAGGGCCGTGTGCCCCGGGATGCATTGAATGGGTGCGCCGGGTGCCGGATGCATTCATGTCCTTGGTTAACATGCCGCTATTGGCGTTTAGTTATACATAAATGTGTTTGTAAGGTCACAAAAAGTTGTTTGTATTTGCGCTTGGCAAGGGGATTGTCGCGGACGAAATGACGAAAGCCGCTAACGCCGGCGGCAAGAGTAGTGCTCAGGAATCCATATACAATTATCAAACACCGTTTGGGCCTGGGAACATTGTGGACGTCAAGGGGCACGGTCGTGCGACGGTGCTGGAGGCGGTCATCGACGCGCCCGGCCACCAGCACCACGGCCGATGGTAAGTATGGATGGAAATGGGCTTATGTTGACCAACTCAGTAAGTTGGAAGGGGAATGTGCCTGTTTACCCAGGCGGCCTAGCTACCCGCCAAAATGCTCCCCGCTTCTCCAGCCGCTGCCGCTTCAACTTCTGCGTCCACCCCTGAATCCCTCACACACCCGCTCCCGCCCTCGCAGCCACATCCGCTACCACGAGGACGGCTCCACCTACTGGGCCCGCCCCCAGCTGCTGCGCCGCATGCGCCCCGCGGCGCGCCGCGTGCTGGTTGCTCGGCACACGCACTCGTACCGAGACGCCATGGTGCACAACGTGGACCGGCCGGACGTGTGCCTGGAGATTGGGTGCCACGAGGGTGCGTGCGCAGGGCGGGCGTGCGGGCGGGCGTGCGGGCGCGGGTGCGGGTGAGGCAGGGGCTGCTGTACGTGTGGGCGCGCGAGGTGCGAAGTCGGAAGGTGGGGCGAAGGAAAGGGAGGCTTGCAGTTTGCTTGCGCCGCGAAAGCAACCGGGTACACCTGTTGACAGCGGCGACATCCCATGCCCGCGTGCCATGCTCAGCCCCTTGTGCTTTCCAACACACGCGCATGCTGTCTGACGCGGGGGCCACCGAAACAGGTCTGACCACCAACATGATCTCCAACCGCGCCACCTACGTGGCGGGCATCGACACGGCGCCGGAGGTGGTGGAGATCGCGGCGGCGCGCCACCCGCACCTGGCCTTCAGGCAAATGGACGGACTGGACACCGCCGCCACGGCGGGGCTGGCGCCGGCGGGCTGCACCTTCAGCCTCGTGTGCATCGATATATCGGGTGAGCGCGTGTGGCTGGCCGGGTTGTCTTTGCGAGACGGCATGGGCAGATGTGGTACCGGTTTGCAGAGGGGGGCTTCATGAGGGATGTCGGTACGCGGATTGACAGCCAGGCAGAGGCAGGGGCTGAATGAACGGCGTCTGCATGCGCCGTCCTTACACATGCGCCCGCTTACGCCATGCGTAACAGGCAAGGCGCCGCTGAACCTGATCTGCGAGATGATCCGGGCACAGGCCGCGGCCTTCCCGGCCGCGCGGCTGATCGTGAAGAACGAGGTGGGCGTAGCGAGTGACCGGGGTGCAGCTGATTGGCTAATGCGGGGGCAAAGATCTGTGGCAATGTGTCTAGGCGCCTCTCCTCCCTCATTACTGAAATGGCCAGCTTGTGTTCATTCATCTCATTGCTTATTTATCGTATTTTCTTACGCAGGAGCTCTACGATGCGTTGGTCGCGCTGGAGCAACAGCGGGAGCAGCAACCAGGCGGGAGTCAGGAGCAGCAGCAGCAGCCGGCGCTGCCGCAGCCTGCTCCTGCGGCGGTGCAGACGCCTGAGCAGGCGGCCGCGGCGGCTGCGGTGGAGGCGGCCGCCGCTGCACGAGGCCGCGCAGGCGCGGCGCGGCTGCCGGAGCTGCTGGGGCCCGGGCTGCTGGCCGAGTGCGAGTTGTTCCGGCACCAGTTCCGGCCGCCGCGGTTACAGCCGTCGGAGCGGTGGATTGAGAAGCAGCTGCAGCACCAGCAGCAGCAGGGACACAGCCAAGAGCAGCCGGCGGCGGCGCATGCGGCTTCCTGAGCCAAGCTGTACCATGTGCAGACCGCTTCCCCAGCTACCGCCCGGCTCGACCTCAGTGAACGCCAACTTCCATGGTCTAAGTGGACGGCGGGCTGCTTTGCAGCTTCCTCCGTAGTCCGTTCCAACCATACCATCCCTGGTCACCGCTCATACATCTGGTCGCCGGCATGCGCGCGGGCAGGCTGCCTGCCTCTTGCACACTCACAGCCATTCAAAACCGCTCTCTCCAACCCCGGTGACGGCAAAGCACAGCCGGCAGCAGCAGCCGACCTCTCCCTCGTCACCGGTCTATGCCCCCGCTCTACTTCACGGGGTCCAGCTTCACCTTTCTCCACCGGAAAGAGTGGCACGTCCCGAACTCCCGCGAAGGTCATACTGCGCCGCAAAAAGGCACTCAACAAAATGGTGCAAGCGCAAGCGGCAGCCATATCATATCGCATTCGTGGTGATGCACGGGCCCAGACGGTAGCCACGAGCGTGTTGATCGCGCCCACGTGTTGTTCGCTACTGCTCTTTTACGCGCGCGATGCCTTTTGCTGATGCCTGGTTGGTTGCCAGCACCAGGATGTCCGCGATCTGCACGTGCTCCGGACTGTGGGTGGAGAAGTCGAGGAGAGGGGGGAAGAGAACGAGGAGGAAGCCGTTGGTTCTTGAGGCAGGAGCACACTGTGAATGTGGTTAGGTGGCACGCCCAGATGTGATGTCACGGACAGTGACACGTCACGTATGTCTGACGGTACGGCACGGCATAGAGTATTTCACATGCACGACTGCCAGGGCTCGGTGTTCCACATGCCAATTGCGTATGCATGCGAGCTGGCCAAACGCCTAATGTGTAAGGATGGATTGCGCCTGCGTGCCGCTCTGCCGCCCGGCCATCGGGGCGGTCAGGGGGGGGTCAGACCCACGAGCTGTGCTCCTCAGCCAGCGGCGTTGCGGCCTGGGTGCCACACAACCTTTTAGCCCAGTCCCCGTGTCCACGCGTCCACCCTCTTCCCTACTCCCCTTGCGCCTCGCTGGCTTGTGGAATGTGAAGCACGCTAGTAGGCCGCCCCTCCTCCGCTCCCAGCCCTCCGTCCCGCCCTCCCGCCTTGGGCGCCCACCCCAACTTCCCCCGCTTCCAACAATCCGTGCTCCGAAGTCCGAACGACCGAACCCTCGCCATCCCCAGCCCTCCCCAAACCCTGAGCCCCCGCACCGCGTGCAGGCGTACAGCACGTTGTCTGCGATGTCCTCGGCTGTGAGTGGGTCGAAGCCGCGGTACACCGCGTCCGCCTTCTCCTGGTCGCCCTTGAAGCGGACCAGGCTGAACTCGGTCTGCGCGGCGCCTGCGGGGTGCAGGGGACAGGGCGGGAGGTCAGCAACGGGGATGAGCGGGAGGGGCGGGGGGCGTGTGGAGGGTGGTGAGTGGTGAGGCGGCGGCGGATGGAGCGGCGGGCGGCAGAGGACACTGGTGGGAGTTGCGGTCACTGGCGCAACGGGTGATTGCAGGCACATTTGGCGGGTGGGGCTGTGCAGTAGTGTGCGCCTGTCCGCTGCCATCGTGGCTTCGCCTCCATCCTCGTGCCCCCACTAAACCCGACCTACTTAAAACCCCTCGCCCTCCGTCCTCGCTCACGCCGTTGCCTGCGCCCCTTCACCCCCGCTGCCCCCTCCGGCGTTGCGCCCTCCTCGCATTCCCCCCAATCTCGCGCCCCCCACCCGCTTCCCTTCCCCTCCTGCCTGCCCCTTTTGCCTTCCTCGCACGCACCCGGGCTGATGCTGGTGACGCGGATGGCCGTGCCCACCAGGTCGTGGCGGGTGGCGGTGGTGAAGGCCGCCAGCGCGTGCTTGGTGGCGCAGTACACACTGCCGCCTGCGGGGTGCGGCAGAAGGGGGCAGGCAGTGGGCATGGCAGTGAGGAGGAGGCGGGGTGGAGGGTGGAGGGGTGTGGGCAGGCTGCTCAAGGAGACCCGTCTATCTTTGGCCAGTCTCCCTCAGGCAGTCCCTGTCCTGGCCGCCCACCCACCTCCGTACGACTCCGTCGCGGCGATGGAGCTGATGTTGACGATGTGCCCCTTGTTGCGCTCGATCATGCCGTGCACAAACGCCTTTGTCATTGCAATGACTGACGTCACGTTCGTCTCGATCATGGTCACGGCATCCTGTGAGTCACGGCAAGCCGTGTGCATACCGCAGTCAGCCACCATAGGTCAAGATTCCGGCGCGTGCACCAAAAAGATGCCGTGCCGCCCATGCCCGTTGCTGGGGTGGAGGCTGGGGTAGCGCCAAGTCCAGGCCGTGCACGGCAAGCCCCAAGCCCCAGGTTGCCCCTGTCATGCGTGTTCGTGTCTCTGGTCTTCTATTTGGAACGGAGGAAACAAGCCGCCTGGACCACTCACGTCGATGCTGTTGTCCTGCACGGACGACGTCCCCAGCGCCAGTCCGGCGTTGTTGACCAGGATGTCAACCTGCGTGCATGTGGAGTGTCGCGGCGGCGGCGGCGGCGGCACAGGGTGTTGTTGCTGCCTGCGCCGCGCAAGGCATGTCCGTAATGCATTGGCGGTTGGCTGAGGGCGGAGGTGGCATTACCGTGCCGGGGCATGGAGAGAGTGGCGAGGAAGTCGAGGGGATTGAGCTCAAGTGACTAGCGCTGGCCGGCTGCGGGGAAGCTGCCCAGCTGGCCTCTAGTACAGATGCCATCCAGCCTGCCAGCGGAATGGATGCATGGGGCCGAGTTTCCATGGGACTGACATGAGATGAACCCCACTTATACTCCCGTTGCTCACCCGCCCCCGATCAGCTGTGACATTAAAATGATGAATACCCTCGGCTGCCTGGGTACACACCCATCCATACCCGCGCGTGCCACACACCCAATCCCGACACCAAACCGCACTCCGCAGCCGCTTGCTGCACACGCCGCTCCAACCCACATCCGCAAACTCCTCCGGCAGCTGCCCCGGCAGCAGGTCCACCTCAGCAACATTCCGCACGTCCAGGATGACGGTGTGCACGGGGACGTGGTACGTGAATATGAGCTGGTCGCGCAGGCTCTCCAATCGGTCCTGGCGCCGAGCTAGGAGTACGAGCTTGCAGCCCGCCTCAGCGAAACGCCACGCCATGGCCTCGCCGAAGCCCGAGCTCGCGCCTGTGAGCGCATTCCGACGAAGTTGCTGGCTCGATTCCCCAGCCAGGGTTGTCGAGGGTGCGGATGCACCACAAATTCATGCACCCGCTGCCGGTTTCGCACCTGTGATCATTACCGTCCATCCGGAGATGCTAAGAGGTTGATACAGCGGCGGCCGGGGCGGGCGCTGCTGTGAGGTCGACATGTTTGGAACCTTCTGCTTGCTCTCTTGTCACAGGTAAGCGCTCGCGTGCCTAATTCTTATCTTTTGGTCACGTCCACACGCTGCCTAATGCAAATTAGGTAACTACGACGCGACTTGCGTGTGAGTGCAGGTTGGCTGTGGCCTTTTTGTTTACTACATGCAGGCCTTAGCTGTGGCGAAATTGCTTTATGGCATCTTTGCATGCGAGGAACCGACGAGATGGTCATTTGCAGACCCGCGGGTTCGTGCCTTTCATGGCGAACCCCCAGCGAACTCCCGAGCGGACTTCAGACGTCCGCGGGTATTGCATGGCACCCGCCGCATTTCCACGCACAATACGCACATTCGCAATAAATCTCTGCAGCTTGGGGAACAGCGACCACAGAGCCTTCCAAAGAGTCGCGGCTGCTGCTGCAAGCAGCCGCAAGGAAGCATTTATTCGATGCAAGGCAGCCCAAGGCAGCCTTCTTCTGCAGGCGAGCCAACAGCAGCACCCCTGGCATCCAGCAACTCGGCCGGCCATGGCGACCGAGCGCAGCAGCCGCGGCAGCAGCCGGAGGGGGCGCACACCGCGGTGCCGATGCCTCCAGAGCCGCCGGTGCCGCCCTTCGGCGTGTCGCGTTCGCAGCTGTTCGCGCTGAATGACGCCAAGGACACGGACGGCCTGAGAGCGCTAGGCGGCGCGCCGAGACTCGCGCGGCTGCTGCTGTGTGACCTTAAGGAGGGCATCAATGGCGCGGATGCCGACGAGGAAGACCGGCACGGCTCCGGAAGACACGCTAGCAGCAGCTTGGGCAAGCATGCTGCAAAACAGGGTGGAGCAGCAGCAGACGGCGTTAGCGGCGGCGTGACGATGCCAGCGCCGTCCATCGCGGAGCGCGTCAAGGTGAGCACGGCCACACCAGCCACACCGCGCCCACACCTGCGTCACACCTCAGTCACGCCTTCGCTGCCGATCTCTGCTCGCTCCACCCCGCCTCCACCCCTCCACCACCCCTCCGCGCCACCGCCGCCAAACATAAGCGCCGCGCGCCGCCCACTGCCACATCCATTCATACATATCGTCACAGCCACCCAGCCACTAACCCGCCTCTCGCCCTGCTACAATATGTCACCTCGCTCGCTCCCGCTCCCCCTCCCACTCCCCCACGTGCCTGGCTCCAACTTCGCTTCTTCTTCATAATCAATCAATCATGCATGCAACCCCCTCCCGCCTTAGGTGTACGGCGCCAACGAGATGGCTGCTGTGCCGCCCAAGTCGCTGCTGGCGCTCATATGGGACAACCTGCAGGACCCCATACTGCTGCTGCTGATTGCGGCGGCGCTGGTGCGTGCGTGCAGGACAGGCGGGACAGCTAGCTAGCTAGCTAGCTAGCTAGCTAGTTGCTGACGACTCTGTGGTTTTCATGATGCGGTGCAAGTTGGGATGGAAGCGGGGTGGTGCTGCGGGACGCATGCGCATATGCTGTCATGAGCCTGCCCAGGGGGAATGGAGCTGGGTCTGGGGCTGGGGTCGGGTTGGGGGGTTTGGGGGAGGGAACGAAGCGGATAGACAGGGCGTGCGGTGGGCAATGCGGCGGTTTGGGCAGGGGCGGGATGACGGGGTGTGGACCGTGCATTTGCATGTGGGTCATGGGCGATGTGTGTGTGTGTGTGTGTGTGTGTGTGTGTGTGTGTGTGTGTGTGTGTGTGTGTGTGTGTGTGTGTGTGTCTGCACGCAGGTGTCCACAGTGCTGGGGGCGGCCATTCCTGAGGAGCGGCATGAGAGCGGCTGGGTGGAGGGCGTGGCCATCTGGGTGGCCATAGCGGTGGTGGTGCTGGTAGGTGGTGGTGGGCCAGGGAGAGAGCGGGGGTGGATTTGCCCGATCGAGCCCAACGAATCAGTCCCATCATCATCATCATCATAAAGGGGGAGAGCGGGGCAGAGAAGGACTCGGGGGAGAGAGAGAGAGATGGAGCGGGGGAAAGAGTTGCAGGGCGTTGGACTTGCAGGGGGTGGAGGAGGTGGCAGGTGGAAAGGCGGTGCATGGCAGGGCAGGCAGCAGCGAGCCAAGTAAGGGCGCACGGTTTGCACACGGCAGCAGCCACCACCACCCCGCACTTCCACCAACAAAACCTCATCACCACCATGCCGTGATTCCCCTTGATCATCCTTGCCCCCGCGCCCTCACCCCGCCGCCCCCCTCACCCTTACCTGCATCCCATCCTACCGGACGTCGGGCTTCAAGTATAACAACTCTACCCACTCCCCTCTCCATGAGCGGCTCCTCTACCCCCCCCTTCCCCGCCGCCCGCCAGGTGAGCTCCTTCAACGACTACAGCAAGGACCGGCAGTTCGCGGCGCTGAACCGGCAGCGCGACGTCATCGAGGTCACCGTGGTGCGCGGCGGGGCGGAGGTGCGCGTGCACAACACACAGGTGCGGAGGCGGAGGCGGAGGCGGCATGGTGGCGGAGGCGTGGCTGCCGGGGGTGGCGAGGGACGGGGGAAGGAGGGACGGAAGGATGGGCCGGCAATCAAGTCAGGGAGGGGCGGGCCCCAAACAAAGGCTTGCCGACACGCGCGCCGGTGTAGTTCCTTCCTTGAGCTGTCTATGACGCACACACAAAACACACACACACACACACACACACGCACGTAAGTAACTCCGTCGCGCCGTCTGGGCGGGCTTCGTTTTGTTGTTTTCTTTTCAACACACACACGCACACGCACACACGCACACGCACACGCACACGCACACGCACACGCACACGCACACGCACACGCACACGCACACGCACACACGCCCACACGCACACGCACACGCACACGCACACACACACACACACGCACACACACACACGCACATGCATGTTTTCCTTGTGCTCTTTAACACACACGCACACACGCACGCACGCAGGTGGTGGTTGGCGACCTGCTGGTGGTGTGTGCGGGTGACAAGGTGGCGGCGGACGGCGTGCTGGCGGTGCCGGGGCTGGACCGCGGCGGGCTGCTGGCGGCGGACGAGAGCAGCCTCACCGGGGAGAGCGAGCCGGTCAAGAAGAGCGTGGAGGAGGACCCCTGGGTCAGGTGGGGGAGCGGGGTGAGCGGGGTGGTTGTAAATACCAGCCCAAACAAAACCAAAGCCAACGATGGGTGGGTGGGTGGGTGGGGGGTTGGGGGGTGGGTGGAAGCATATGGTATTATGGTGGCGTGCCCGCGGCGGCGGATAGGTGGCTGAACTGCGGTGTGGGACGGATCCCTTCGGCCTGCTGCCCCACCGCCGTCACCTCACCCCATCGGCGCGCTGCGCCACCGTCTGCACACCGTACGGTCATACCTGCCCAACTTCTGAACTAACAGTTCGTGACTATTCATGAATGTAACCCCACCACACACACACCACCACCACCACCACCCCAGGTGTGGCACGCAGGTGCAGGAGGGCGGCGGGCGGGTGCTGGTGCTGGCGGTGGGTGGCGACACGGAGTACGGCAGGTGCGTGGCTGCTTGCGTGTGTGTGCATGCGCGTGTGCGTGTGTGCGCACGTGTGTGCGGGCAGCAGTGTCGCCCACCTGCCTGTCGTGCTTGTCGCCCGGCCGTAACCCAGCCACATCACGTGCATGCACGCACGCACCGCAGGACGCTGGCCATTGTGGGCTCTGCGGGCGGGCAGGACACGCCGCTCACCGAGAAGCTGGGGCACCTGGCCAGTGAGTGCGAACCCGTGTGTGCGTGTACGTGTGTGTGTGTGTGTGTGTGTGTGCGCGTGTGTGTGTGTGTGTGCGTGTACGTGTGTGTGTGTGTGTGTGTGTGTTATAGACAGCTCAAGGAGCGAGCCACGTCGGACTGTGCGCGTGTGGGGTGTACAGGTAGGTGTGCAGACACAGTACATACACGGCCGCGATCGTTATGGATGACCCCCGGCCTCGTTTCCTTCCTTCCGCGTGCGCACATGCACACGCCGCCAGGCGCCATTGGCAAGATCGGCGGCGCGGCGGCGGTGGTGTTGTTCATTGTGTTGATGGTCATCTGGATGGTGCGCAATCGCGGCTTCCCGATCAAGAAGATCAACGATAGGGGACCCGTGCAGGTGCGGGTGCGTGCGTGCTGGCGATTAGGTGGTGTGCGGTGGCGGGGATCTATTATGTAAGGATATAATCTTGATTGAAGCAAGGGTGGAATCTTGGCCCAGCGGCTCTAGCTGGCAGCCCCGGCGGCATCATGCCGCCATGCACGCCGATCCAACAATGGTAGCTGTCCCTAGCTTGCCGCGTGACGCCGTGATGGCGTGAAGCTGCTGCGTTTTGCTTCATAATCAATGGATGCTGTTGGCGCCACAATTGCGTGCCTCGAGCACCCTGTACCGCTGCTGCCGCTCCCCACCTTGCCCAGCTTCCTGCCCTCATCCGCCCTCCCTCCCATAACCCACCCGCATCAGTTCTTCTTGTACTGTGTCACCTTGGTGGTGGTGGCGGTGCCGGAGGGCCTGCCGCTGGCCGTGACAATCAGCCTGGCGTACAGCATGAGGCAGATGATGGACGACCAGTGCTTTGTGCGGTGAGCGAGGGGAGGGGAGGGAGGGGAGGGAGGGGAGGGAGGGGAGGGAGGGGAGGGAGGGGAGGGAGGGGAGGGAGGGGAGGGAGGGGAGGGAG
>NC_057004.1:5134404-5227929 GCF_000002595.2 Chlamydomonas reinhardtii | reverse complement strand
TCTGGAAGGGAGGGAGGGAGGGAGGGGAGGGAGGGGAGGGAGGGAGGGAGGGGAGGGAGGGGAGGGATGGAGGGGGGCGAGGGGGGGAGGGGGGGGTTGTGAAGACTAGCCTAAGGGAGGGGAGGGAGGGAGGGGCCTAGCCGCACCTGAGATGCTTGGTTCCCGCAAGGAGCGAGCGGGGGGACTACTGCTATGGCTAGGGTTTGCCTGCGTCTGCTGCGCTTCATCTCCCCTTGCATTCCCTGCACACACACACACATACACACACACACGCGTACAGGGTGCTGGAGGCGTGTGAGACCATGGGTGGCTGCACCGCCATCTGCTCCGACAAGACCGGCACACTCACGCAAAACCGCATGACGGTGGTGGAGGGCTGGATCGCGCCCGGGACCAAGTTCAGCAGGTGTGGGGGGCGTGTGTGTGTGTGTGTGTGTATGTGTGTGTGTGTGTGTGTGTGTGTGTGTGTGTGTGCGCGTGGTGTGCGATGTGTCCAGGGAATGCAAGGAAGGGAAGTTGATGTACGTGACATAGCAGCCTAGCATGTACCGTATGCCGCCGTATGCCGCCGTATGCCGCCGACATAAGCGCACGTGGAGTATGATCCGCACCGCCGGGCCAACGGGCCGCCACGCCGCCCCCACGTACGCCGCCGCCACCACCACCACCACTACCACTACCACTACCACTACCACTACCACTACCACTACCACTACCACTACCACCACCACCGCCACCACCTCCACCCATGCGCCCTGCCTGCAGGGCGCCGCGTGCCGCTGAGGTCCCACGCCCGCTGCTTGACGACCTGCGCCGCGGCATCGCACTGAACTCCAGGTGGCCGGCCGGGGGCCACCACACTGGGTCGTCACCAGCAGTAGCCATAGGGGGGATACAGCCACCCAGGCTTGAATTGCTTGCTTGCTTTGCCTGCTACTTTGTCAGTAGCCCGCCGTTCCGTGGCGGCGGGTGATTTGCACGGCGCCCCGTACGTACAGGGCTTTCCTGGTCGAACCTGCTGCTGCCGCTCGTGGCGGCGGCGGCGGCGCAAAGCGCAACCAGACGCCCGGCAAGAAGTCGCCGCCGCCACATCCACCAGCCCCAGCAGCGGCAGTAGCAGCGCCGCGGCTGTCGCAGCCACCCTCCCTCAACACAGCCGCCCCCTCCCGCGCAAGCAGCACCAGCGCCAGCGTCGCCGCAGCCAGTCGCATGACTCTGGCCGGCAGTAGCGTTGCCGGCGGCGGCGACTCCTCTGCTACAGCCGCCGCCGTGGCAGCGGCGCCGTACGGCGTTGACGGCGTTACCGGACTGGAGGCGGCGGCGGCGGGGGACCAGGAGCTCGGACTTGAAGACGTGTCGAACAAGAGCAGTGGCAGCAGGAGCCGGCGGAAGGCATTTGGTGGCACCAACAATGCTGCTGCTGGGCGCATGCGCAGCTATCATCGAGGTGGTGGCGGCGATGGTGGCGGCGCGAAGGGGGCCGCCGCCTGGCACGAGCGCGCGCCGGCGAGCTGGCTGCTGCTGCGCCCCTGTTGGCGCGCCCTCGCCCACCTGTGTGTCGGCATCGTGCACTGCCTCCCGCCGCACGCCGCCGGCGCCGCCGGCTTCGGCGGCCGCACTGCCTCTGCCGTCAGCGACGACGGCGAGGCCTCGGAGCATGACGGTGCTGACGGCGCCATCGCTGACGGCGGCGGCGGCGGCGGCGGCGCCGGTGTGGGCGAGCTGCTGTACGGTGGCGGCGGCGGCGGCGGCGGCGCTGTTGTGGTTCCGCCGCGCATCCAGATGGTGGGCAACCGGACCGAGTGCGCGCTGCTGCTGCTCATGGACTACGCCTGGCGCCAGCAGCAGCCGCAGCAGCCGCCGCCGCCGCCGCCGCAGCAGCAGCAGCAGCAACAGCCGCCACACCCGCAGCAGCAGCAGCAGCAGCAGCAGCAGCAGCAGCAGCAGCAGCAGCAGCAGCAGCAGCAGCAGCAGCAGCAGCAGCAACAGCCGCCACACCCGCAGCAGCCGCAGCAGCAGCACCAGCTTGACGGTGTCACGGCGGCAGCGGACAGCCATGCAGCAACAGCAGCAGCTGTAGCACCAGCGCCAGCAGCGGCAGGCGGCGGCGATGAGCCGCAGACGTACGACGCGTTGCGGCGGCTGTACGAGGGCGGCGGGCGGTTGGAGCACGTGTACGGCTTCACCAGTGAAAGCAAGATGTCCAGTGTGGCGGTACGGCTGCCGGACGGGCGGCTCAGGTGAGGGGAGCGTGGTGGGGGTGGGGTGGGGGTGGGGTGGGGGCATGGTGGGGGTGGGGTGGGGGCGGGCGTGGTGGCGCGCGTCGTGGGGGGGGGGGCGTGGGGGCGTGGGGGGCGTGCGAGGCGGACCGAGCGCCGGCGGGTGCGTGCATGGGCTGCTGGCAGTGGGAAGGATCAAACCCTGTTGAGTCACTGATGCACGAGTACTGCACCGCCTGACCGCCCACCTGGCCACTCACGTGACCGCCCACCCGCCCGCACAGGCTGTACACCAAGGGCGCAGCGGAGTGGGTGCTGCGGCAGTGCACCTCCGTACAGGTAGGCGTGTGTGTGTGTGGGGGTGTATGATTCCGGGGCCCTCGCTCTGTCTCCCAGTCCCCCAAGTATGCAGCTGCCCATGCCATCACACACACACACACACACACACGCGCACATCTTCATGCTTCTTTCCCTTGTGCATTCCCGAACCACAGACCTTTCGAAACACACACCTTCCCGAAACACACCTTACTGAAATCTTCATGCTTCTTTCCCTTGTGCATTCCCGAAACACAGACCTCTGACGGCCGCGGCACGCAGCCACTGGACGAGGTGGCGCGGCAGCTGCTGACGCGGCAGGTGGTGGACGACATGGCGGCCCGGGGGCTGAGGTGCATAGGGCTGGCGGCGCGCGACGTGCCGGAGCCCGCGGGTGGAGCGGGTGGCGGCGGCTGGCCCGAGGGGTACTGGGAGGAGGCGCCCGTGGAGGACATGACCTTGCAGGTGGGTGCGTGTATTATGCGTGTGTGCATGCGTGTGTTAGTGTGCGCTCAAAGAGTCGCTTATGCACGGCTGGCTCATGCGCCCCATTAACACAACAGACACAAACACACACACACACACACACACACACACACACACACACTGTGTGCGAGTGCGTTACCCTGTGGACTCCAGAGCTGTTTGCGCTCTGCCGGGGAAACGCCAGGTCACGGCAGCCCTCGATTGAGAGCCCTGTCGTTGGTTATACCAGATACACGATTCACGCGATCTGGCAGAATAACCGTGGAAACCGTAGTCACACACACACACACACACACACCGCGGGCTTTCGTTTCGTTTTTTAACACACACACACACACACAGAGATACACATACAGCCACATCTCAATCCTCATGCACACACAGGCGCTGCTGGGCATTAAGGACCCGGTGCGGCCCGAGGTGCCGGCGGCCGTGGCCACCTGCCAGCGCGCCGGCATCACCGTGCGCATGGTCACAGGTGGGTGTCGGTCGGCACCGGCGTGTGAAGGGTAGCGCCAGACCCTCAGCTGTATGTAATTAGTCCGCCACTGCATCCACGCACTCGCGGCTCCCAGGCTGGCGATACGAGCTCGCTAGCGGGTACGACCTGCCTGGGGTTTTCACTGCCTTGCAGGGGACTGGTGCGGTGACCTGGGCGTTTCTTTGACTGATTGATCTTCAGGGCGTGGCTATAGCTTGTGACTGATGCACCTGAGTGCCCTGCCCTGCCTGCCCTGCCCCACCTTGCACGGCAGGCGACAACATCAACACCGCCCGCTTCATCGCGCGCGAGTGCGGCATCCTGACCGACACCGCTGGAAGTGACGCTGGTGGGGCGGATGGCGGCGGCGGCGGCGGCGGCGGGGGTCTGGCGCTGGAGGGTCCGGCGTTTCGGGCGCTGAGCGATGCGCAGCTGGATGCGGCGCTACCCCGGCTGCAGGTGACGAAGTGGAGGGCGTGTGCTGGGAAAGCACAAGGCCAAGATATCGATACCTTGTGTCTGTGTGTGTGTGTGTGGGGGGGTGCCCTTGTCTGCACCTAACTGCTGTCCCTGATGCACTTGTATGCACACACACGCACACACACACACACACACACACACATGCGCACAGGTGTTGGCTCGCTCCTCGCCCTCTGACAAACACCGACTGGTGCGGGCACTGCGGGCGCAGCGCGAGGTGGTGGCGGTCACCGGTGGGTGGGTGGTGCAGGGTGGGTGGGTGGGTGGGTGCGTGTGGCGTGTGTGCGTGTGTGCAGTACCCGCCTGTCTACATATGGCATGACGCAGAATGTTCAGGAGTGGTGCGTGGACACAGCCTGCCTGCCTGCCTGCCTGCCTGTCTGTCTGCCTGCCTGCAGGCGACGGCACCAACGACGCACCGGCGCTCAAGGAGAGCGATGTGGGGCTGGCCATGGGCATCACAGGTGCGCGCGAGTGTGCGCGCGTGCTCGCGTGCGTGCGTGCGTGCGCGCGTGTGTGTGTGTGTGTGTGTGTGTGTGTGTGTGTGTGTGTGTGTGTGTGTACCGCATGTATCTGTGCACGGGCGTGGGGCTTGGGGCCGGGGTGGCTGTGCCCCACACCCATCCGCAAAGCCATACTGCCGCCGTCCCACTGCCCGCTTGGTCCGTGGCTGCGGAGCCGTCGTCCTACCCGCCCCCCCCCCCGCCTCCGCTGTCACGCACTTTCCCAAGAGACGACCACACCATGCGCCTCCTCCCATCGATCCAGGCACGGAGGTGGCCAAGGAGGCTGCTGACATTGTGGTGCTGGATGACAACTTCAGCTCCATAGTGCGAGCCGTGCTGTGGGGCCGCACCGTGTTCGGTGGGTGTGGTTTTGGGATGGGTGGGAATGGGTGCGCAGGCAGGAGGGATCCACGTATTGATTGTGTGGGTCCTAGGACCTCGGCGAGCGTCCAATGCAGTGTGCCGGGCTGCTGCAGGCTGCTGCTGCTGCCGTACAAAGCACCGTGCGAGCGTGCCAGCTGGTGGCATTCCGTATACTAGCAGTCCCCGACTGCCGACTCCTAAATTCCACCTCCACCTCCACACGCACCCAACTCAAAACACCTGCCCGCAGAGAACATCCGCAAGTTCGTGGCGTTCCAGCTCACAGTCAACATCGTGGCCCTGGTGCGTGCGTGGCTGCGTGGCTGCTCGCGTGCGTGCTGATTGTGTTTGTGCTTGTCTTCGTACGCGCTCCAGCCTTTGCGGTAGCTCGCTTTGCAAAAGCCCGCGGCTGTAGCCGCTTGTGGACTGCCACCGCTTGTGGACTGCCACCGCTTGTGAGCTGCCACCGCGGCTGTAGCCGCTTGTGGACTGGTCGCGTGATGGCATTGTGCTAGTCCATATGTTGCTGCTGGAGCCGCAGAACCACAATCACACAGTTGTACAACATTGTACAACACCTACCCACTGACACACACACACACACACACACACACACACGCACGGCGTCGTCTGGGAGGGCTTTCGTTTCGTTTTTAACACGCACACGCACACACACACGCACACACGTGCCCAGGTGGTGGCGTTTGTGGGCGCCATCGCGGGCGGCCACCAGCCGCTGACGGTGCTGCAGCTGCTGTGGGTGAACCTGATCATGGACACGCTGGCGGCACTGGCGCTCGCCACGGAGCGACCCGACCCGCAGGTGGGTGGGCACGTGGGCACGTAGGCGGAAGGCGGCGTACGCGTGGTGGTGGTGTGGTGCTGGTGTGGCGGTTTGGCGGTGCAGAGGATGGGAGGGCGGGACACTACGCAATGCACGACACGGGACCGCACAGGCGGGGTAGGTGGGTAAGTTAGTACTCCGAGGCCAACTGAACCGAAGCCCAGATCTGAGGCACGGTACGGCAGTTGTTGGGTGCCTTTGGACGCACCTAGGCCCCCACACAAATCTGCGCTCACCCTCCTCTCCCTCCTCTCCCTCCTCTCCCTCCTCTCCCTCCTCTCCCTCCTCTCCCCTCCTTAAACCCCCCCTCCCCCCCCCACACACACTGCCGCCGCCAGATCCTGGACCGGGCCCCCTACGGCCGCCGCGAGTCGCTCATCACCGGCGTCATGCTGCGCTACATGCTCAGCCAGGCCGCGTACCAGGTGGGGGCCGGGGGGGGGGGGCGGGGTAGGGGTAGCAGGGGGGGAAGCGGGTGACAGAGCACGGTGTATGTGCGTGTTCGTGGCGGGCGCTGCCGTAACGTGAGTGCACCTGCGCGGGCACGGGACATTTGCCCACACACGACTCCGCCCACACACACACCGTCCCGCCCCCCGCACCACGTACCAAGTCCCACCCCACCCCACGACCCCACCCCACGAGCCCACCCCACAATCCCACCCCACGACCCCACCCCACAATCCCCACCCCACGACCCCACCCCACGACCCCACCCCACAATCCCCACCCCCCCCAGATCGCCGTGCTGTTCTTCATGTTGTACGCGGTGCCTGTGGTGCTGCCGGCCCGCTACGGCGAGGCAGTGGACCCCAACCACACCCGCAGCCTGTCGCTGCTCTTCAACACATTCATACTCTGCCAGGTGCGCGTGTGCGCGTGCATGTGTGACGCATGCGCATGCGCACGTGCGTGCGTGCGGTCATTGGGTGTTGAGGAGTAGCGCAGCCGCGCGAGCAATCCGCGCTTCTGACTACTGTGACTTGAGTGCAACCCAGGCACATATGCGCCGCATGACCCCAAGCAAAGTACCGGCCGTGGTAATCGGCGACCGGGTGCATGCATGCCCCCGCTCGCCGGCCTAACCGCCGGTCGGCTGTCGCGCGCACTGCACGCAGGTGTTCAACGAGATCAACAGCCGCCGCATATCCGACGAGCTCAACGTCTTCGCGCGCCTGCACCGCAGCCCCATCTTCTTGGCGGTCCTCGCCGTCACAGTGGGCGCGCAGGTGGGTGCCCGCCTGCCGCCTGTGTCGCGGGTGCGGATGTGGCTGCGATGTGCGAGCGGCGGATGGAACGGTTGTTAGCTCGAGATAGTTGCTCGATTTGGCGCGGTGGTTAGGCAAGCAAACAACAGCACACACTCACGGCCGCGCAGGTCATTATTATGGAGCTGCTGGGAAGCTTCTTCGATGTGAGTGTACACGTGACCTGTGGCCCCCTTAGGGCAGTTGGGCTGCCGCTTTGATCCCTGCTCAATCCCGCTGCCCACCTCCCCAATCCCCGCTCTCCCACTACCCCTTCCGGCGCTGCCCTTTGCCACACGCCTCTTTAATGCCACACACACACACGTACCTGCTTGCTGAACTGGGCCTCCGCTGCCCCACCCCGCCGCCACCTGAGCTGCAGGTCAAGCCGCTGGATTGGCGTGAGTGGCTGGTCAGTGTGGCGTTGGGTGCGGTGTCGCTGCCGCTGAGCACTCTAGTGCGGCTGGCGGGTCGCAGCTGGGACCGCCGCCACCGCCCCCAAAGCGGCCGCGGCGCAGCAGCTGCCGCTGGTGCGGCGATGGAGAGGCGGAGCAGCGGCGCAGATGGCGAAGGCGGAGCGGCAGGCAGGGGAGGAGGTGGCGGTGGGCCTGGTAGTGGCGGGGGCGGTAAAGGGGTTGGGGCGGAGGTGGAGGAGCAGGAGCAGGAGCAGCACCTCGCGGTGCGGCCAACCGTGGCGCCAGAGCCGGCGGGGTCCCGCGCCGACTGCTGAGGGCACATGATGACCGCATGATGTCCAGGATTGACCAGGTACTTGCAGATGTGCGCGGGGATGAGCGAAACCGGCGACCGTAGGAAGACGACGCCATCGTGTCGTGGCTGAGTGCATGAGTTTTGAGTTTTGAGTCTCTGTCCGTTGTTTGCTGCGCTCCATTTGAATATGGCGAAGTTAAACTATGACTTAACTGAGGTTGAATGGGGCAGTGCCTGATGCTGACGCCTAACAGGGGGGGTGTGTGGGTGTGTGCTGGGGCATGTCCATGTTGAGTGGCAGCGATGCATGGGCGCGCGCTCTGGCCGATAAGATGGGCAATCCACACATACCCAGTTTATAATAATATCTCCCTTATGCGGAAAGACCTTTCCTGTTGTAATATCTGTCAAATGGAACGCGCCTGAGGGACCACAGAGAAGGTGGTTATCAGAATCGCAGTATGCATAGCAGACGTCATATAACTTACAGGACCTAAAGCTAGAACTATGCCCCCGCAGCCTACGCCGAATCGACGGCAGGTAGTGGATTTCACCCAAAAGCTGCAGGCCTTCTGCTTGTTGGAAGAGGATGAAGATCCGCCAGAGCTTGATGACGAAGCCGCGCAGCTGGAAGCAGCTTGGTGCCGCATGGAATGGGATGCAGTGGTCGCTGACAGCACGCCGCTGGTGGACAGGCGCTTCCTCAGGGCCCTCCTCGGCGCACATGCATGGGCTGTGCGCAAACTGGCCTTATCACCAACGCAACACGGCTTTGGTTGCGTATTCACCGTGGTGATGGACTCGCTCAGGCAGCTGCTTCAACGATGCCCCCCGGGCGTCCGCAAGCAGGTAGCTCTTGCGCTCCTGCGGACCGACAGCTTCAGCGCGTATGCGCGGCTGCTGCACCGGCTGTACAGCGCGGATGCCCTTGGAGTGGCAGGCAGCCGTCTCGCAGTGGGCATGAGCATGGATCCCGGTGCCAGCGGTGGCGATCGCGGCAGCGGGGGGAGTGGTGGCGCCGCCACCACCACCACCGCCGTTGCCCTGGCATGCGGCGCGGCCACGGCTGCAGCCACGGCAGCTGTGTCCGTAGCTAGGGCCCACGAATTCACTCACTACATCATCCAAATGTTAGACGCAATGATCTGGACCAGCGAGGGTGACGCAGACGGCGTGCTGAGGGAGCCAGAGGTGGCCAACGCGGCGCAGGAGGCGCTGCAGCGCAGTCAGCTGCTCTGCCACCTGGTGTGGGCGCTGCTGCGCCTGGGAGCAGTGGTGGCAAAGGACCAGGCCGTGCAGGCTGCGCAAGCAGCCGAAGCGGCGGATGCAGCAGGTGCAGCAGCTGCAGCGGCAGTGGTAGCGGCGGCGGCAGCCGCGCCCGCACAAGCTGCTGACGCGGCGGCAGGCGGCGAATCCAGCACGCCAACGCGCAACAGAGCAGCCGCGGCTGCGGACGGGAAGGAAAGGGCGGAGGAAGAGAGGAAAGGGTGCGGCGGCAACATTGGGCACACACAGAAGGTATGCGGCTTCTTCATGTGTGTGGCGAACCTGGCGGCGGTGGTCCAAGGCGCCTGCGCGGCGTTGCTTAGTGCATTGCAGCAGGAGCGTGCCGCACATGAACACAGCGGATCGGGCCCGGGCGCCGCGGAGGACAGTGACATGCAGCTATTCCAGGGCCCCTGGCTGCAATTCTTCACACTCTGGGGTATGCGCTGCGTCGGGGAGAGCTTGCGGCGGGGCGGCGGCGGGGCTGACGCTGGGCCGTGCGGGCTGCCCGTGGTGCCCTACACACTTGCGAACGAGTTCTCACTGCCGCCGGCGAAGGGCTCGTTGTACCTGCTGGGTGAAGTCGCGTTTGAGCTGCGGCGCGCCAGCTCAGCCGTATGCCTCCGCAGCTGGGCTCTCGACACAAGCAGCGGCTCCAGCAGCCGTCAGGCTGAGGGCCAGCAGCCGCAGCAGCCGCAGCAGCCGCAGCAACCGCAGCAGCCGCAGCAGCAGCAGCAGCCGCAGCAGCCGCAGCAGCCGCAGCAGCCGCAGCAGCCGCAGCAGCAGCAGCCGCAGCAGCAGCAGCAGCCACAGCTGCAGCCACAGCAGCCGCAGCAGCAGCAGCAGCAGCAGCAGCCACAGCTGCAGCCACAGCTGCAGCTGCAGCGGCAGCGTGGGGCGGGCCACGTGGAGGATGGGGAGCAGGACGGCGCGCAGGAGCAGGGCGGCGCGCAGGAGCAGGGGCAGGGGGAGGAGCAGGCTCAGCCGCCGTGTTCGGACGGAGTGCCCTTGTCTGTTGATGTCTGGTGCCAAAGGGCCGTGCACGTATACGACAGCTTATATCAGGTCTTCGACGCCTTGTCGTGTCAGGACCCCGCCGGCGAGAGGACCGATGCGCACACCAAGGACGCGCTTCAGTTGCTGGTGTGGCTTTGGTTTGGTGTGCCGTATGACTGTGCGATGGCACGGCTGCCGAAGCTGTGGCGGCTGCTCATACGCAGTTGGGAGGTGCGGTCGCGTTGCGGGGGCGAGGGCCCGACTGATGACGTCGGCTACCTATTGGGGGCGGGAGTGTACTTGCCGCAGTCGCCCGCAGAGGCTGATGAGCCGCAGCCGGCAGCAGCTTCGGCGGCAGCAGCAGAATCGCCGCCATCTGCAGAAGCCGCGGCTGCGCTTAGCTACAACTTGCGATGCGCGCTGGCAAGTGGCCTTGTGCCGGTTTTGGAGCGGACGTTCCGGCTTCCCGCAGCGTGGGAGTCCCTCGCTGGTGCACCGGTGAGGGCCGAGGAGGCGTTGTCAAGCTTGCTGATTGCCTCGGCCACATGGCCTGCTCTGCTTGCAAACGCGCGCCCCGGGGAAGCGGCGGCGCTTGTCGCGACGCTGGGGGCCGCGGCTCAGCACCTGAAGCAGCGGCCGGCTGCGGCGCCGGCTGGGGCGCCGGCTGAGGCATCGGCTGCGGCCGTGGCGGCGCTGGGCAGTGAGGCAGGAGGCGGCATGGGCCTTGTAGATTTGGCTTCCCAGCTGACCGTCCTCTTGCAACAGCTGCATAACATGATGCGGCAGCGACAGGAGCAGCAGGAGCAGGGCCAGCGGCAGCAGGAGCAGCAGCAGCAGCAGGGCGCTGTTGGCGCGCCGGGTTCAGGAGTACGCGCGGACCCAGGTGCGCCTGGTGCCCCCAGCTGGAGCGGCGCAACGCAGCAGGCGGCAGCGGCCGGCGCGGCTGAGGCCGCGGCCGAGGCCGAGCAGCGGCGGAAGCTAACTGCCGTGCTTTCGGCGGTTGGCGGTTGCCCGCCCGCCGGCTCGCCGGCGGCAGCCCAGCAGCGGCTGATGATGAGCCTGTGTGTGGTGCGGTGGCTGCCCTCCATTGCCGCGGCGGCGGTGCAGGTCATGGAGGACGCCGGCGGTGCTGCTGGCTGCGCCGGCGGCCGAGCCCGGCTGCGCCGTGCCGAGGACAGGCAGCTAGTGGTTGCGGCGATGCGCTACCAGACCTATGTCGTCATGCATGCGCTGCTGGCATGGCCACCTGGCGGCGACGGCCCCACGCCGTGGGTGGGCGCGGGCCCGCCGCCGCCGCCTGCTCCTCGGGGCGCTGCGGTACTGGATGCCCATGACGTCTACGCCTCGTGGCGGGGCCTAGTGAGCCAGGTTGTGGACGACGTGCGGTTTGCGATGTCGTCTCTGCAGTGGCTGGACCCGGCGGCGGAGGCCGACGCGGCGCTCGACACGGCGTTTGCGGACCTGCTGACAGCCAGCGCGGCGCGTGACCCGTACGTCATTGTCACGGGCGCGTACTTGGCCGCGTTTGAAAGAATGGACGCAGCAGCAACAGCAGCGACCGCGGCTGCCGCCGCGGCGCCATCCGGCGGCAGAGGTGGCGGCCGGGGCGGCGCTGCGGGCGGCGCTGCGGGGCCGGTGCAGCCGGCGTGGCCGACGCGGCACGACATTGTTGCGGTGCTGGCGCCGGCGCGGTCCCTGGCTGTGCGGTTGGGGCGCAAGGAGCTGGTGGCCTTGCTGGACGCGGCAGTTGGGCCGGCGGTGGGGATGCTGACCAGCCCCTTTCCTGAGAAGATGTCTCTCAACGTGTTGACAGCGCAGCTGTCTACAGACGAGTGGTTTGCGCGGCGCGACAGGCTGTGGCGGGCGCTCCTAGCTGACGACCGCCTCACCGCCGACGCCATGCCCCTGGGGCTGCTGTGCCCGCGCGTGCTGCACAGCCAGTTGCGGCTCCTGGTGGCGGAGGACCCTGGTGGCAATGGAGGAGGCGCCGCCATGGCGCCGGGCGGCACGCAGGGTGGCTGTAGCGGGGCAGCCGCTGCCGCTGCCAAGGCTGCTGCCGCCCCGGGCGGCGGCGGCAGCAGCAGTGGCAGTGACAGTAGCGCGGGCGCGGGCGCCGCCGCGCGGCTGGGATGGGCGCTGTGCTACAACCCACGCTGCAGCAGCCTGGAGGGCCCGAGTGCCGCCATTGCGCCCGGCACCGGCAAGACGTGCTCGCGCTGCCGGGTCGCGCGCTACTGCTGCGGCGCCTGCCAGCTTGCAGACTGGCGCGCCATGCACGAGTTGGAGTGCCCCACAATGCGAGAGGAGCAGGCCGGCGGCTGAAGCAGGAGCTTGCAAGCACGGGTGCGTGTGGGCCTCCCCTTCTTGAATGGCGATGGGCAATGTGCGGTATGAATGGGCAATGGACGTCGACAGGGTTGGTGTGTTCCTTAAGGGGCACCGTAGAGGACTTGAAGTCTTGACAGGGCAGACGGGCCGTCTAAATGGATTTGACGCTGGTCCACGTTCGATTTTGTGTTTTGCCACGCTGCACAGGTGCACGTTAATTCGACTGCTGTTAGTTGTTGTGCCCGGTTGGATGTGGCTGGCGACGGCGCACAGCCTCAGTCGACATAGAACCGGTACTGCCGCTGGCGAGCGGAGTGCGCAGAGGAGGTCTAGGGATATCGTATTGGGGCCCCAGCAACGTTCGTTGCGAAGCGCGGCTACAGTAGATTAGTGCGGTCATGCCCTCAAGATACGGTGGTGGTCATGCGCTGGTAGGCTGCTGCTGCTGCGTATGTTGGCCCCGGGTCAAAGGTACTTTGAGAGCTCTAGCAGACACTGCAGACTCAACGGCCGCCAAGCCCCTGAGGCCCTGACGGACGTGATTTGCAGACGACGGTTGCTAGAACAGATTATAGAATGCTGTGCGAGGGAGCCGGGCGGCCGGGGCGGCCGAACTTGGTGGCTGGGTGCCCTCCAGATCAGGCAGCTTGTGATTGAGAGGGCGTTGCACGGTGCTCAGTGCCACCACCCGTGCTCAGCGTCCACAGCGCGTACGTTGCGGGGCAGCCGGGGCCGTGTGTCGTGAAGAGTGTGCTTCCCGCCAGTTCCCGCCTCCACCACCCGTGCCACCACCACCAAACGGAACCTCGCTTAATCCCTGACCTACTTCCAGCGCACCAGCTGCAGCCTGCAGCAAACGGTAGCTGCGCTGGAACCTATGCACGCAGCCCCTGGACGATCAGGCATGGGAATCCCACCGTCCACACCGCCACGTCACCACTGTCATTTAAAGTTGACAGTAAACTGAATGGTGTAATCTTTTACGGCGACTTCCATTCTTTATGTGAACGCTTCTTACGTATTGGTTGGGCTATTAGATAATTTCGCTTCGCAGCTAAGTTGGCCGCTCGTGGCACAGCGTATGAACGTGACAAAATATGCAGATTGTTAATAGGAGCTTGGACGCTCGATCGTCGTGGTCGTGCAAAGCGACGGTTGTGCCATTTGCAAGAGAATGCCCAACAATATGTTGGGCGAGGTACTGGGCGCGTTCTGTTGCTGCTGGCCAACGCCTGAACCTGGACGCGAGGGGACATCGCGTGACTTTAAGCGGTGAGGCGTCTTGCCTGCATCGCTGGACGGCGAAGCTGACGACTGGGCCCTCCGTTGGCACGATGCACCAACGAGTGCCCCCCTCCCTCTGGCTTACACGGCATTGCATCAGGCCACTCGCACACCTCCCGAGCCCCCTTCACCTTCACCTTCACCTTGACACCCTCTACGCGTCTGTGCGCCCGCAGGCTGAGCGACTGGCGGGGCCACCCCACGCTGCGCCAGTATGACCTGGAGAAGCACGTTGCCGATGTGGGTTGGGCGCTGCCGGTCGGGTTCGGCCTGGGTCGCACAAGCCCCTCAAATTTGGCGTAGGCTGGCGCCAGCCGCTACACCGTTAGCCACAACCCGGGGGTGCGGGTCTAGAACGAGCTTCGTTCCTAGCAATGGTGGCGGCGTGTCAAGTGCGAGGCAGGGGTATTGCCAAGCTGGCTCGCCGGCGACGCGCGCGCTGGCCTGCACCTGCAGGGCGGCTTCTCAGAGATCTGGCTGGCGCGACACCGCGGCACGGGCTCGCCGGTGTGCCTCAAGGTGGTCAACCTGCGGAAGCCGGGACTGCGGCCGGAGGATGTGGGTCGGCGGGCGGGGGCGCTGTGTGTGGGGGGGGGGGGAGGGCACGTGGGGGAGTGTGTGTGTGTGTGTGTGTGTGTGTGTGTGTGCGTGTGCGTGTGTGTGTGTTAAAAAACGAAACGAAAGCCCGCCCAGACGACGCCGGAGTTACTTACCGATACCTGCCAATTTACCGAGCGTCGCGTGGTTGCCGTCACCCACGTGTGTGTGTGTGTGTGTGTGTGTGTGTGTGTGTGTGTGTGTGTGTGTGTGTGTGTGTGTGTGTGTGTGTGTGTGTGTGTGTGTGTGCTGCACGCTCGCTCGCACGGCCCTCCTCACCCGCTGCCCCCCCACCCCCCAACCAGGCCGAGGTGCTGCGCTGCGAGGCCCGCTACCTGCGCCTCCTGGACCACCCCTCGCTACTGCGATGCAGCGACGTGTTCGAGACCAAGTACCACATGGTACGCTGCGAGTGTAGCTAGGGGAGGAGGTTTCATTTACAAACTTCAACATTGCCAACCCAGAACCCATAGAGCGCGGAGGAGAGGCTTGGGGGGCCGGTGCAGTGGAGTGAAGCGGTTCGTGAACTTGACTGCAAGTCTGGTCCCTTGATTGCTCTTGCTGAAGGCAAATGTCCTGTGCCTCAATCTCTCATGTCTGTGTGCAGGTCATGATCCTGGGGTTCCTCTCGGGCGGCGAGGTGGGCCACGTGGTGGTGGTGGGGTCACTGGCGGACGGGGGGGGGGGGGGGTATCACATGTGCACCCATCACCTGACCCCCAGTGTCCCATTGCATGCGTGCCCGCCTGCCTAATCCCCGCTTCCTGCGTTACCCTGCCCAGTGCCCACCCGGTCTCCCACCTGCTGCTGCTGCCGCACTGCTGCTACTGCTACTGCCTCCTGCCGCGCTGCTGCTACTGCCGCTGTCCAGATGCTGGAGCACCTGCACCGCGTGGAGCACTACTCAGAGCTGGAGGCGGGCAGGCTGTTCGCGCAGGTAGGGTGGGCGGGCGGGGTGGGGATGGTGAGCTGGTGGGCGGGAGGGCGGAGTAGGTAGGTGGGTGCGTGGGTGGGCTGGGTGGGCTGGTGGGTGGGTGGACTGGTGGGTGGATGGAAGGAGAGAGGGAGGGAGAAGCCAGAAAGGGCAGGGTAAGGGCGGGTGCAAACTGAGGGGCCGGCTGACCATGACCGTTACGCCACGGTGTGGATTGAGTTGCATGGTCGGAGCCGGCCGTTGCATCATGCGGGCACAGCCGACGCGCTCCTCCCAGCCCCTGTACCCGCCCGCGGCCTACATCACACCACAGGTCATGTCGGCTGTGGCATACATGCACAACCTCAACATCGTGCACCGGGACATCAAGGTGCGTGTGCGACTGCTGCCACTGCCACTGCCACTGCGGCGAGCGAGGGCAGTTTTAGTGATCTCAGCCTGGGCAGCGCACGTGCCTGCATTCGTGCGGGCTCCCTTGTTTGGGTGCGTATGCGAGGCGCCACTCCTCAACCCGGCTGAAGCAGACCCACGTGTGTCTTCCATGCTGCACAGCCCGAGAACGTCATGTTCTCTCGCCCCGTGGACGACTGCGTCGCGGCTGGCAAGATGTTGCGGGTCAAGCTCATTGACCTGGGCATGGTGCGTATGGTTGCGGGTTGCTGTCAGGTGGCGGGTTGCAGCCGGGTGCCGAGTTTGGGTCAAAGTTAGTGGCCCTCTTATCCATCGTTTATCCAATGGCACCGGCGGTAGTGAGCCAAGGGCACGCTGGGCGCCTGAGTGTTCGGCTAAGGCTAACGCACGGCGCGCTATGCTGCTGTTTGGGACCTATGCTGCTGTTTGGGACCTACACGGGCGCTCCGGGCACTGATGGCTGCCGTTGTTTCGTTTCCTGCTTGCAGGCGGCAGTGCTCCCCTCGGACGCACCGGGCGCGCCTGACCCGGCCGGAAGTAGTGAGTCGCTGCGGCGGAGGCAAGCGGCCAGCAAGTCCAAGGCCGGCGGGAAGGTGGGCACTGGTGCCGTGGGAGCTGACGCCGCAGACGCCGCCGCCATTGACGCCTCCGGGCCATCCGCTGTCATGACTAGTGTCAGTAGCCGCAGATGCGCTGTACACCACGCAGTTTGGTAATTCGGTGTGTTACTCGTGTGTGTATGTATGTGCGCTTGCAACAGCAGGGCAAGCCGGGGCAGTCCCGCATCGTGCCGCTGACGGGCGTGTTGGGCTCGCCGGGCTTTATCGCGCCCGAGGTGGTGGCGGGGGCGCAGCACTCGGTAAGCTCGGTGCGGGGGCGTGGGCGGGGCGTTAGGGCGGGTGGCACGCCGGAGGCATGTTGGGCAGGATGGCGAAAGGGACCTCCAGGTGCGTATGAGCACGCAGGCAACAGGCAGATGTGGGTGCCCCACAAATCCTGCCGTGCTGACACGCTGCCCTGCTGCCGCACCGCCTCCTGCATGCCTTCGCGCCGACATCCACCGGATGGTGTACACCTGCTCCAGTTTGCCATGGACGGTGAGTTCTGATGCGTGTGCGCATTTATTCCCAAAGACGTACATATTACCACCAGGCGCTTGGGTGCCAGCGACTGTAGCTCGCTGCCAAACGCCAGCAGCTGGCGCCCCGCCATCATACTACGCCTGAAACTTGCCACCTTCATTCCTCTGCCGCCCTCCCCACCGCGCCCGGCCCCTCCCGGTGCTGGCCTCCGCAGTGTACAGCCTGGGTGTGATGTTGTTTGTCATGCTGACGGGGCGCAAGCCCTGGGGCATGCGCGAGGTGCGCACGCTGGAGTACGCGCGGCACAGCATCGCCAAGGCGCCGGGGCTTCAGGACGCCAGGTGCGCAGACGCAACCCATCGCCCATAAATTAACAGTGGCCTTGCGCGCTGGCTATGTCCTGGGTCATTTGAGGCCGTGATGCGTAAGAGGCAGCGCGTTGCATGGCCTGACGGCCAAGCCTGACGATCGCATTTGCACTTTCGAATGCGGTTTCGCCTTTGCAGCTTCCGGAGCCTGTCGGCCGACGCCAGGGATCTGTTGCTGAAGATGTTGGCGGATGACCCCAAGGCCCGGCCCTGCGCCGCCGCCGTGATGCGCCACCCCTTCATTGCCCGGGCGCTGGCGGCGGCGGCGAAGCCCGGCGGCCGCGACGGCGAGGAGCTACAGCCGCGCCTTGACCAGGTGGTGAAGCGGCGCATGCTGCAGCTGGCGTCGCTGCGGTGAGTGCTCTGGTTGAGCGCAGCGGTGTTTAAATGTGTAGGGCATGAAGGGCGGAGATGGGACGAGGCCCGGAAACAAGGGCCGCGTGTTGCTCGTGCTGGATCCTTATGCACCATATGCGTACTGAGTACGGTAACTTCTCGCCGCCCGCCGTCTGTGGTTGTGCGTCACCCTCTGTCGCGCAGGCGTTTCCGCGGCCTTGCGTTTGCCATGATGTCCAGCCCGCAGGAAGGCCAGCAGCTGAGCGAGTTCATGCAGGGCGTGGCGGAGCGGCGCAAGGCGCTGCACAGGTAGGCGGGGCTGGAATGCCCGGGGGTTGTAAACACCAGCTCAAGCGAAACCAAACCAAGCGGAGCTAGGGGTAGGCTAGGCGATGGTATGTGTGCGGTGTTTGATGCCCTGGAAGGAAGGTCTTATGCATGCAAAGTGCTTGGGAGGGGCATTGCGTATGGACGGAACGGACGCGTGGTGGCCGCGCTACACGTGTAGACCGGCATGTCAGTGTGTGTGTGTGTGTGTGTGTGTGTGTGTGTGTGTGTGTGTGTGTGTGTGTGTGTGTGTGTGTGTGTGTGTGTGTCATGCCCCACGCGATGTCGCCGGCGTTCCCTGTCTGCCACCTGCTGCAGGGACCTGGTGAGCCGCGCCAAGACGCGGCGGGTGGCGGACAAGCAGGTGCAGCAGCAACAACAGCAGCAGCAACAACAACAGCAGCAGCAGATGCAGCAATTGGAGCTGCAGAAGCAGCGCAGCCAGCCGCTGCAGGAGGCCGTGACAGCGGCCGGCCACGCCCCCGCGGCAGCGGCAGCGTCCCGGCAGCTTAGCATCGACAGCGCCGGCTCACAGCAGCCGCTGCTGATCCGGCTGATGGCGGTCAGCAGCAGTGGTGCGGGCGCCGCGGCGCTTGGCGGAGCTCACGGCACTGGGGGCCCGGGCTTCATCTCCTCGTCGGGCGTCCCGCCGCCCAAACACCGCGACTCTCCAGGTGACGGCGCCGGGGCGCTCCCCGTCCGTCGTGTCTCGCTCGAGTCCAGCCGCCTCTCGATTGACTCCCGCGGCGGCTCCGGCTCCCTGCGGCCGCTGCTCCAGTCTTTCGAGGTTGTAGGACCGCCCGGAAGCCAGCAGCAGCAGCAGCAGCAGCAGCGGCAGCAGCGGCTACCCAGCCACCACCCCGCGCATCCGCCGCTGCCTTATGGGGCCGCTCCTGCAGCCGCTGCTGCCCTGCATCAACTGGCGCCTGGGGAGGGGGCGCTAGCCGCGGTGGCCGCACCAGGCTCGACTTGGGGCTCACCATCGGGCCATGCGATAGCGCACCGCTTCGCGCCGGCGCACCACGCCACCCACCCCGCCAACCCCGCCTTCCCACACCACGTACTGGAGCCCGTGGCGGAGCCAGGCGAGCCCGCGCCCGGCACTGATGGCGCCATGACGGCGGCCGCCGCGACGGCGGCGTCTTGGAGGAGCGGCGGCAGCCGCCCCGGCGTATGGCTGGGGGAAGGAGGGCCAGCGGGGGCGGCGCAGGCGGCGGTCGCAGACCGGCGGCATGCGCCCGTCGGGGGCCTGACCGCGGCCCTGGCAGCCGGCGGCAACAGCGCGGCGCGCCCGCCGCTGCCGCCACATGGCCAGCCGCACCTGCAGCCGCAGTTGCAGCCACAGGCGAGGACACAGGCGATGCCAGCCCCGCCTGGCTCCTGCGCGGCGGAGCAGCACACGCCAGTGCTGCAGGGCGCAGCTCAGCCTGTGGGCGCCAGTGGCCAAGGCAAGGCCGCCGTCCGCGGAGCTGGCACAAGTGGAAAAGCCAATCGGGGCAGCCGTGGTGGTGGCGGCGGCGGCGGCGGCGGCATGGGTGGTAAGGGCGGCTCGGAGCTGGAGCTGGCGGCTTTGGATCCGCTCGCGCTCATTCGCGAGCTGCCGGCGCCGGTGCCTGCCGCTAACGGGGGAGCTGCTGCCTGGGGCGCTGGTCCAGCGGGCCGTGGCGCGGGCGTCCACTTAGGCCGCAGTCACAGCGCGCCCGAGAGCGGCGTGGCCGCCGCCGCGTCGGCGGCGGTGCTGCAAGGCCTGGGCGGGGCGCGGGGCGCGGCGGCGGCGGGCGGCGTGGCCATCCCAGGCGGGGGAGCTGGTGCCGGTGCAGCGGATGGCGTGACAGCCTGGCTTGAGCAGCTGGCCATGGGCACGGACATGCGGTGAGTGAGGGCGATAGGGCACTGGGATTGCCGACGATTAGTAGCCTGACACAGTTGGTTGTTAGCTGCTTGCCTTGGCAACTAGACAGCAAAGACGCGCTTGCACCGTGTCGGGTGTCCCTATCGCTCTATTGTAATATTACTCCCCCGCTTCTACCATATCATTCACTTTTATCGCCTTGCATTCCCATTTACAGGGCCTTCTCCGCCAACAGCTGGACGCTTGACTTACTCGCCAACGAGGCCCTTCTGGCCGCACTTACAGGAGTGGAGCTGAACGGCCGCCTCGCCTCCTCCTCCCTAGGCGACGGCGCCGGTGGAACCTCCGTACACGACGGCACGGTGTACAGCAGCACGCTGTACGGCGCTTACGGTTACGGCGCTGGCGCGCCGGGCGGCGGCGGTGGCGGCGGCGGGCCAGAGGCCGCGGCTTCGACGAACGTGGCCGAGCTTGCTGGCATGCTGGGCTCGGGAGACTGGATGGGCATCGGCGCCGCCGCCGCGAGCGTTGGTGCGGTGACGCCAGGACCTTCCGGGACCGGGGTGGCGATCCGGGCGGCGTCCGGGGCGCAGGCGGGCCGGGCTGGCAGCGGCTCGAGCGCTGCTGGGGGTGGTGCAGGGCTTACCGCCGAGGGCGCGGGCGCGGAGGGTGGCACGGCTGCGGCGGCGGTGGTCGCTGGCAGCGCCGGTGCCGCTGCCTCGGCACGGGCCGTCGCGGCTGCAGCGGTTCTACGGCGCCTGTACTCCGGCATCGCAGCCGCTGGCCGCACTGGCTCAGCGAGCCAGGACGCAACGGTGCACGCTGCAAGCCAGGCCGCGGCGGCATTGCTGGCCGCTGCCAACGCCGCGGCGGCCGCCGCGGCGGCGGCGCCCTCGTCGACACCGCCCACAGCTGCAGCCCACCTGGCCGGCAGCTCCTTCACTCGCCGTATCTCAGAGGCCTCATCCTCCGGCCCGGCGAGCGTTGCGTCAGGGAGCCTGGCCCTGCCCGGCATGCTGTCTGAGGGCGCGGACGGCCGCCGCCGCGCCAGCATCGGCTTGCAGCAGCAGGCAGCGGGCAGCATCCCTCGCGCTGCAGCAGCGCTTGCGGCGGCACTTGGCACCAGGGCAGCGCTAGGCAGCGGAGCTGGCGGCGGCGGCCCGGCCCGGCTGCGGCCTTCGGGTATGTCGTTTGGCACGGTCCGCATCGCCCATGTTGCGCCCAGTAGCGATCCTGGCGTGGCGGGGCTTGGCCTAGGAACTGGCGGCACTGGCCGCGCGTTTGGCGTTGGAGGGGGTAGCATGCCGACGCGCCCAATCAGAACATCCACTCCCGGCGGCCCGCCTTCAGAGGATATGCCAGGTCAGGGCGGCGCCTCAGCACCAGGCCCCACATGGATGCAAGCCGCCCGAGCCAGGCCCAGCTGGACGGGAGCCTCGCCAATGCCCCACGGCAGCGGTGGTCTCAACTCGCCCTTCACCACCGGCCACGGCCACCGCCACAGCTTTAGCACTCTAGCGCAGCTGGGGCAAGGCAGCGGGGCGGCGGGGCCGCCGCCGCAAACAGAGGCCGATACCGACGCGCTGGGGGCGGGCTGGTCGCCATCGGTGGTGCCGGCACTGCAGCAGCAGCGCTCGCGCCTGCTGTCGGGGGCCGGCTCGGTGCGCCTGATGCCGGAGAGCTCCGAGGCCATCTCTACGGTGCGCGACGGCGACGGCTATCTGAACATCACGCTGCAGCGCGCGCCATCGTTCGGCGCCGCCTGGCGTCGCCCGAGCGGCGCCATGGGGACGCCGGATGTGCTAGCGGGGCTCGGCAGCGTCGCCGACAGGCTGGGTTACGGCTCCGTGGGAACGCCGGCAGAAGCTGCAGGCCTGTCGGCGAGTCCGGGTGCTGACGCGGCGGCGGGGCTTGAGCCGCTGCCGCTCGTCAACACCAGGCGGCTGCTGCTCCAGCAGGAGGTGGAGGGGCACACGGAGCCGAACTCGCCAGCTGCTTCCGTGCCGTGGGGCGCGCCGCGGGGCGCGCCGGGCCGGCGGCGGCGCGGCGTTGCGGCCTTCCCGGCGGCGGCGATGGCTGCCGTCACCGCTGCCGCTGCCACCATTGCCGCCCCGTCTGCAGCGGATGGCTCGCTTCCCTCCACCGACTCCAGTACCCATGGTGCGGCCGTGCCATACCCGCCAGGGAGCCATCCGCCATGCACTTACGCCGGCACAGGCCTGGTGGCTGGAGGCCGCGCGGCCGCCGGCACCGCCGCACCGCTCACTGTCGGCCTCAGCGGGACCGGCGCCAGCGGCGCAGCAGCCGGCATGGGCGCAGCGGCAGGCGGAGCCACGGCGCCCATCCGCGTGCCCTTCACGTCCTCCCAGTGGCGGTGGGCCTCACATGAAGCCGCCGCTCACACCACGCGTCGCATATCCACCGAGTACTCCGTGTCCCCGGCCTCCCTGACGCCCACGCCCGCACTGGGCGCAACGCGGATGCCGCATCGCTCGCCGCGGCCGTCGCGAGGCGCCGACTCGGACACCGACGCGGACACCGCTGACGCCAGCGCGCGGCGCGGCCACCGCCAGTCGCCGGGCATGGGCTTTGGCGCCCTGCTTCTCGAGGGCACTGATCAAGGAACGGAGGAAGACGCTGGGGCTTATGCGGTTACCAACGGTTACACTGCATTGGGCCAGGACCCGCAACAAGATGGATTCCCAGACGGATTCCAGGACCGATCTCAAGACGGTTACCAGGGCGGTTACCCCGGCCGTTACCGGGACGGTTACCAGGACCCCATGCTCACCTTCTCCCCAACGACCTACTTCCACGCGGGGTCGCTGGCGGCGGTGGCAGAGCTGGACGAGCAGCGCCCGCTGCCACTGCGGGCGTTTCTGGCGCCGCGGCCGTCCATGTCGCTGGCTCTGCCCCACGCCGACGAGGTGATTGCGGCGGAGCGCGCGGCGCTGGAAGAGACACTGCACGGCGGCAACCTGTGGCTGATGGAGGTGGTGGGCGGCCGCCGCGCGGCGCCTGCCGGCTCGGCGGCGGCGGTCGCGGCGGCGGCGATGGCGGCAGCTCGCAGCGGCGCGTTGAGCTGCATCAGCGGTGGGCTGAGTGGAGCGATGTCTGGGGGCGCCGACCGTTCGTTTGCGCCAGTTGGGGCGCCGGGAGCTGGGGCGGAGCAGCACACCGCGCACACCGCGGCCGCCCCCGCAGCTTCTGGCAACGCAGCCTTGGGCATAACAGAACGGCACACGACGCATTCCAGGCAGCGCATGCACGCCAACACGCCGCCGGGTGCAATGGCGGCTGCAGAGCCCGCAGTCGCAGTCTACGAAGCCCTTGACCTGCCGCCTACCTGGCCACTGGCCTCCATTGCGCCCGCCGCCGTGCGTCCTACTGCGCTTTCCTCATCGCGGCCCCGCGCCATTCCTGTCAACGGCAAACACGAGTTCAACGTCCCGGGTGCAGCGCCGCTGCACACTCGGGCGGCCGTGACCGCGCACGTGCCGGCCGCTGCCAGCGCGCACCACAGTAATGGAGTGCCGCTGCACGCGCCTGCACCCGACTCCCCTCCCGGCATGCGCATCGGCACGCACCACATGCTATTGGACGGCAGTGCAAGTGGCGGCGGCAGCGGCGGCAGTGGCGGCGGCGGCGGCGGCGGCGGCGGCGGCGGCTCCCGCAGCTACGGCTCCTCAGGAGCGGCGGTGCCCGACAGCCCGCGGGCGGTTGTACCTCGCTCCATCCGTACGCACGAGCGCAGCCCGATGCGTGCCATGCGGCGGCGCCCGGCCGCCACGCCCGCGGGCAGCGGTGAGCAGCGTGGTGACAGCAGCGCGCACAGCGAGAGCAAGCACGGCGATGGCGACAGCGCTCACCGCGGCTCAATGCAGGAGGGAGCTGCACTGGCAGGGCAGCCGCTGACCGAGCCACGGAGAGGACCGCACATGTCGCATGGTTCCTTCACCATGCTCCGGCCCACGGCGGCCCAGCGGGAGGCTGGGGCAGCGCCGCGGCCTCAGCCGCGTCTGTCCCCGCCGGCAATGCACCGCTGGCGTTCGCCCTTTGAGGCCGCTGCCACGGAGGCGCTGCCGGAATGGGATGGCACATCCGCGTCCGCCGCAGCCGGGCGGCGACCGGCCGCCGAGGCGCGTGCTGCCCAATCCCCGGCAGCGGTGGTGACTACTGCTCGACTGGCGGTGACGCAAGCGGGTGCACATGCCAGCAGCGTGGCGCCCGCGATGGGCGCTGCAAGACATCAGCCGGCGGCTATGGGCCATGTCCAGGCGGAGCGCGTGTGCGGCTCGCCCACGCGCTGGCACTCGCCGTTTGAGGCCTACGCGGCAGCGCCAATACCCGCTGCTGCCCTCCCGGATGACGTGCTGCGCCGGCCGCAGCGGCGAGGCTGAGTGGGACGCTTGGGCTGTTCCCCCCGTGTGTAGCATTCATCAATGTCTAGAAGAGTGGAGGCCAGCACTGAACGAGAGCAAGTATGGTAGGGCTGTGCCTAGCACTGGCAGGAAGATGCAGAGGGTCCTCCGCTGGCGAGGGCGTGCATACGCAGCGCATTGCTGGTCAGGCATCGAGGTTGGCAGATGGCAGGACTCAGGCTTTCTGCACACGTAAAACGTTAGGTGTGCAGTATTTAAACGGTTTGTCCAGTTAGCAGAACAGTACGGGAAGCTGCAGCATGGCAACCGTTCATACTGCAAGCATGGTCGGGCACGATCGTTTTTGGTCTCCTACCGTCGTTCATCGCATGGACCAACGGCTGCCCCACCGTGGGCCGTTCACCCAGTGCGTTCACCAAACCTCCATAAGCAACTGCCAGCAGTCTGTGGCATTCTCACGCTGGTGGACCCAGAAGCGGCGGCGTGCATGTGCGTGGCAGAGGGGGCGGGCAAGGCCACGTGGAGGTGGACAGCGCGGCGCCGCCCAAGAAGCGGCGCCGGCACACAGGTTGAGACCTGCCGGTGCCTGGTTTGCGATCTTTGCTGGCGAACATAGAATGGCACGGTGTGTGGTAGGCCGGATTGCTGCTGGGTTTGTTGCCTGCTGTGTTTGTGCTTGACAGCGGGACGCGGCTGGACACACGGCGGGCGGTGCCTGAACAAACCGCCCCCGGCTATGTCCGGAAGATGCAAAAGCTTCGGCCTCGAACGGGAAAGTAATGGGCGCAGCCATTTCCCCTTGGGGGTAAAGGCCTTTCTTGTCGTAGTCTCTCTCAAATGAAACGCGCCTAAGGGTCCACAACACGGGTCCACAGGGAAAGCTTACGTTGCCTAAGCCTACTGGCTTATGTAAGGAGCTCAGGCTTTCTGCACACTTTACGTGTGCCCCTCAAGCTTTTCTGGGATGAGGCGTCTCTGCGTGCTTGCAGCGCGGCTGGTAATCCTGAGGGAGTTGGGTTGTATTCAGGTAACATCGTCCTTCTCTATGAGCTCTCGAAGTCGCACCCTAAGCGCCAGTAGGGAACTGCGGCCTCACAACACATGTAACGATAGTCAGCCTTCAATAATCATCGACATTGGCAAGGTGGCACGGCCCTACACTCTGAGGTATGTGAATCCTGAGTGCGAAAGGTGAACGCGAGACGCGGCCCTGTCCCCTATCAGGCCTTATCCACCCATCCGGCCATACACGACATCCAGCTACTAATCTGAAAGCCGCCTCTGCATGTTCAATGGCCTTCTCCGTTCCCGGCGAGGTCATATGCCCACACGAGCATCCGTCCGGTAGCCGCTATAGCTACAAAGCTACGAGCTATAGCTCGCGCCGCCGTCAAGCACCAGCAGCTGAGCACCAGCAATGCGCATAATAAAGTTCCAATGATGGGGCTAGGTGCCATCACCGCCTGTATGACTGCAGTCTAAGGCCCCCTTTGCAGGGCTTTCTGCGCAGTTGAGCAAAAGTCGAGCTACCCCCCACGCGCCGCATACGGCCTCTTAGACGGCCATGCGAATCAACGGTCCGGCGCTCGCATGTGCCGGTTCGCGAACACACGACCGCACCAAAGTACATTCTTGGCAACACACTATGGTATCACACAGACACACACGCAAACTTGTCGTTTGAAACACACACAACAGACCTGCTGCCCGGAACACAGCAAACACAGCAAACACAGCAATGAAGGGGACCGAGCTGATTTCCGGCACTGAGAGGACAACGGGGGGACAAGGACTCCAAAGCGCCTGCACGACCACCCTGCTAGCGCACGCCCAGCGGCTGCGCCACACCTGCTGCCCCACCTTGTGGGCGGCAGCGCAGCCACACCGCCCTTCCACTTGAAGCAGTCGCACCGCCGCCCAGCCGCCCAACCGCCCCAGCCGCTGCGCCTCCACAGCCCCCTCCTGCTCCTCCTCCTGCTCCTCCTCCTCGCCAGCAACAAGCACCACCCCGCACCACTACGACTACTCGCACACGGCGCACAGCACGGTTATGTCGTCCGGCTTGCCGCCCGAGTACACCATGTCAAAGTGCTCCGACGCCGCCACCGCGTACGGCGTGACGCGGCCCTTGTCGTACGACGCCTCAAAGGCCAGGCGCGCGAGGCGCTGCGCGATGATGCTGGGCCCCTGGCCGCGCCCCCTGCACGCCGCCACCTCCTCGGCAATCTCCACGTCTGACAAGTTGTCCAACAACCCGTCCGTGCCCAACACCAACACGTCGCCGCGACGTACCTGCGACAGAGAAAGACATGCAAACACAAGTGTGACATCAGACGCTCGGCATAAGAGGTTGCTGGTGTGCGCCCGCCGTTCCACTTCATCCAAGCCGCCGGCGCAACCCATACTACTGCAGACTTGCACGGGCTTTGATCTCTCTTGTTGCCTTGGACACTGTCACACTGCACACAACTCCCGTGTGTCCTGCGGGCCCCGAGCGCCGACCACGCCAAAGGCGCCCCTACTCACCGCCCGTGTGGCCACGTCGCATTTGTCCACCGTGTCCGCATTGGCGTGGTGCCCCAACTGGTAGGGCCGCCCGAAGTCGTGCTCAAGCTGGTTGGTGCGGAACTTCACCTGCGACCATGGTCATTGAGGGGCGGCGGGAGGACAGCAGGGCGTTGGTGGTGCCATGATAGGCAGACGGTGCCCGGCAAGACCGCCGGCGCTGTGTGGGCCAGCGGACGACCGGGCAGCAAAGCGGCACCGCCGCTTCTAGCCTGCAAGCTCCGTCCCGCCCTGTATCCCCGCTGCCGGAGCGAGCAGCTTCAGCTAGCGTCCTGCCAAGGCCGCCACAACCCGTTGCCTGATGCACATCTGCCACACGAGCAGCACAAACCGCGTCCCACCAGGAACTTGCGGGGCCCGTGCGCCTGGCGGCGTTCCTCCGGCTGCGGAGCCGAGCTTGCTGCGTGCGACCCCTGTGTGCGCGTGCGCACGGTTGCAGGTGCTCTTTGTCCCCTTCCCCCATTCGGCAACGACTTCATGTGCAGTCTTCAGTGCATCGTGTACCGCCTTTCCAACGATCTGTGCAACCCTCCCCCAATGTGCGCCAATGTGGCCCTGACAGATATCATGCGACATGCCCCTGCCCTGCCTGCCCCAGGCCTGCGGACCACAAGCCCGTCCTCTCTGCCCTTCCCTTCCCTTCCCTTCCCTTCCCTTCCCTTCCCTTCCCTTCCCTTCCCTTCCCTTCCCTTCCCTTTCCTTCCCTTCCCTTCCCTTCCCTTCCCTTCCCTTCCCTTCCCTTCCCTTCCCTTCCCTTCCCTTCCCTTCCCTTCCCTTCCCTTCCCTTCCCTTCCCTTCCCTTCCCTCCCCTGCCCTGCCCCGCCCTGCGCCCACCTCGTACACGGTGTGCGCCCAGCGCTCCGCCGGCGCCTCGGGTGGGCTCGCCCCCGCACTGTACTCGGCCACGTCGTCCAACGCCGTTTCGGGCGCCGCCGATTGGTCCGCCGCGTTGCCGTCCTCTACAGGCCGCAGCAGCAGGCAGCCGCTGTCGCCCAGGTTGGCTGCAAGTAGCTGCCCGCGCTCCTGGTTGACCAGAACCACGCAGGCCGTACTGCTGCCCTGGATGCCGGCGGCCGCCGCGCCCGACGCCGCGTCCTGCAGCCGGATCGCACAGGAGCGAGCAGAGCGCGACGCCACGCCGAGTGTAGTCAGAAACAGGGGCAGGCAAAGGAAAGGACTGCAAAGGCGCAATCGTGCCGTTCTCACACGTCGTGTCTGCCTGCCTCACTCCTCGTCCCTGGCCGCCGTGCCCTGAACTGTGCCACCCGTCATCCGCCCCCCCTCCACCTCCCATCCACGCCCACTGTCCTTCCTGTCAGCTGCACCTACCCGTCCCCCGTCCCTGCCCGCCTGACAACCCGCGTCCCCCATGCCGTCCCACACCGCCCCTCCCCGCCTCCTCTGCCTGCCTCCCCACACCGCACTCCCAGTCCCCGCGCCCCACCTGCAGCACCTTGACCACGTCTGCGCTGCCGCTGAGCACGGACGCCTCACTGAGCCGCATGAGCGCCCGGCTGAAGTCGCCGCTGTCGATGCCTTGCTCGCGCCACATGAACACGCCGTCAGCCACACCCATGGCAAACACGTGGTTCTGCGGCATTGCAGCGTGGCATGGTGTGGTGTCGCATGGTGCGGTATGGTGCAGTATGGAGTGATAGTGGGGCAGGCTGCGTGCGGCAAGGGCTACGGCTGCAGGGGGTGGATGCTGGCGGGGCAGGACTGGCGGCACCCGGCCCCGCACCCGCCCGCACTCCAGCGCCACCCGTGGTGCCGCACCAGCAGCACCAGCCACGTATGACCTGCAGCGTCGGCCTTTTCCTGCTGCCAGACCCATGCCCCCCGGCTACTTCCCACAGCGCCCTCCGCCCCCTCCACTTCGCTCTCCAACGCCACCGCTACTATGCCGCGACAGCCCGCCATCCCAGCCCACCGAATCCCGCCGTGCACCGCCCTGTCCCCACCCAGGCCCTTCCAAACACGCCATGCTGCCGCCACTGCCACTGCTTCCACTGCCTCCACTGCTGCTGCTGCTGCTGCTGCTGCCACTGCTTCCACTGCTGCTGCTGCTGCTGCTGCTGCCGGCCTGCCATGCTGCCGCTACCGCCCGTGCCCGCCGCCGCCTCGCCGCCCCGCCTGGTGCGCACCTTGCCCTCGCAGTAGAAGTAGGAGTCCTCGCCGCCGTGGCCGTAGCCCTTGCGGTTGACGCCCTTTATCCCGTCGTTCTTCACCTTGTCGGGGTGCGGCACCGCTAACCCCGACGCAACGATCCGCACCTGACGGGGTCGCGCAGGCAGGCAGAGCACACGTCAAGGGCCGTCAGGGCAGGGGCGCAGCATGGCAGTGACCCGCCACCGCGCCACGTGAGCCGCCAGCAGCCCAGGTTACGCCTGCAAACCACAACCTCCACCTCGATGTCGCCTACAAAAGTGCCTGCACCCCCGCCTGCACGCGAGCGCGCATCTCTCCATCCCAATGACCAAGCCTCACATTCATCACACGGCCACAACCCTCTGGCCATGTCCACTCTCACGGCCCCTGCGCACTCGTATCTGCGCCCGGACCTTCCCTGCCCTCATCACCAAGTCCCACTCCCCGCCTCCCAATCCCCGCCTCCCAATCCCGTCTCCCACGACCCATCTCCCACTCCCGCCCCCATCCTTTCCCGCTCCCCTCCCTCCGCTCACCGGCTCCCCCCGCTCCTTGCTGTCCTCCGGCGACACCGGCAGCAGGTTCCGCTCCAGCGGCCCGCGCATGCCACCGCAGTCCGCCTCGCCAAACCAGGCGTGGCAGGGGAACACCAGGCGGCGGCGCTCGGGCGTGGCCACCACCACGTGCTCTAGGTACCTGCGGCCGGTGCGGGAGGAGGCGGGAGGGGGCGGCAGGAGGCGGGAGGGGGCGGCAGGAGGGGCGGCAGGGGGCGGGAGGAGGGGTTGAGCTGTGGTGGTGGCGGAGGTAGGTCGTGGCAGCGGGAGAAAGTGGCGGCCGGGATGGTGGCGTTGGGAGGAGGTGAGGTGCGGAGCTGTGTGGGGGCATGCGTGTGTGCGAGGGTGTATGTGCACCGATACAAGGGCGGTCGTGTTGTTTGTAGGTGTGTGTACCTTTAAGCATCGGGCGACAGGAATCCTGGAAGCTAGTTGCGGGTCTGGCTGCTGTGGATTAAGCGTGGGGTGGTGCGGCGTATGCAGGGCTGCCCCGAGGTGCCGCTGGACACGCAGTTGCTGTGCGGGTGGTAAGGCGCTGCATCCGCCACCGACAGCCGAGCGGTCGACAGCGGGGTAGCTCAAGATAACAGCTCGCGGAATGGAGTTGCGCGTATCAAACTGCTCAGACTCATGCCTTGCGATATCGCCCGGCACTCGCTGCTTCCCCTGGCCAACCAGAAAACCCCACTTACCAGCCTGTCCCGGCATCGCTTATACTCGAGCCCAGCCGCTGCACGTTGACAAAGCGCAGCTGTCCCAAGTCCTCTGACACCGTTACTGTCACTGTCCGCACGGTTCCGCGGCCCAGGCTGTCCTCCTCGGTGTCTCCGACAATGATTCGCTCAGACTTCCCTTGTGTGCCGACCAGTTGCACCCAAGCTGGCGTCAGGGAGCCCGCGCCACGTAGGTTGCCCGTTGTAATAGTAAGCGTGTATGTATGCGGAGTTGCTACATGTTGCACCGCTGCGTGGCTAAGCCACACCCGCGATTGGAGGGCTGCTGCGTGTCGAGAGGTGCACGATGCTGAAGTGCTTGGAGCCGATGATGCGGTTGCTAATGCTAAAGGATTACTAGCTGCTTGCTGTGTGTTGAGCTCAAGGACAGCGCCAACGAGTGTTCGAGCGCCGCGCAGCCCTCTCCGCAACATATTTTTACTCTGGACTCTGGATTAGCTCGATCCCTAGCAAAGCACCAAGTTATGCACACGAAACATGGGTGTAACAGGGCATCCAACGTGACGTTCTATTTCAACGTGAGGCTGTTCGGCAGGCAGAGAGTTGCTGGAAGGACAAACTAGACGAGTGACAAGATTAAGGCCATGTGCCACCAGCGCATAACCCTGCCACCAGTTTGCCCATGCAAGGGCTTGCGACAATTTTCACCAGTCTCAACAACTGTGGTTGTAAAAGCACTTAACTGACCTGTCTATCAGAGACTTGCCTACAACCATTAAAACTGGACGCTTGAAACCGCACTCGCTGCAGTTCGAAGTCAGTGGACGGCACCCGTTCACCAGCTCCTCGCTAACCTGTGACTGTCTACAGAAGCCAATCCTACGCTTATATACCTATAAAACCAGGGACAGTCTAAGGCGACACCGAAGGAGCTAGTTTGTGACTGCCCTACGCGGACGCACGCTTCCTTCCCCGAACCCAGAAATGCAATGAACCATAAAGCATTGCTGGTAAAGCCACAAGCGCCCGCGCACCCGGCTGGAGGGCGAGCGGGCGTCCAGGGTGCTAAAGGCCTTGAACTGGCCTGGCAGGACAGGTTGTGAGGATGACAACGCGTAGTCCATATAACGCATATTTACAGCGGCCAGGCTCGCCGGCCAAAGCTGCCCAGGCAGCGCTCAGGGCGTCGGCACCCGATGGAGCAGGAGGCCGAAGTGCCGCTCTGCCGCCAGACGGCGCGCTGAGCAGCTCGATGACCGTCGATTCGGGCTGGGGGCTCAATGCGATGCTTCGAAGCAGCGCGGGCAGCGGCACACCCTCGCCGCGACCACCCTCGGGGGGCCCTAGCCCACCTCGCGGCGACGTCGGCACCAGCAAGTCGCCGATGGCCTTCCGCGCTCGTCGCTTCAATAACGGCGCCAGCACCGGCGCGGCACCCGAGACCACCGCCGCCGGCACGAGCGGCGACGGCTCTTCAGCTTCCGGCACGGGCGGTGGCGGCGGCGACCGGGTGCGGCGGAGAAGCGGCGCGGAGAACGCCGTGGCTGCCAGCAGCCCAGCGTCGCCGTCGGGCGCGCTGGCGCGCCAGTTGAGCGCCAGCTCCGCCGCCTCCGCCGCCCCAGCACGGCCGTCCACCAGCCCCGCCGGCACCATCCTGGCCACCTACGCAAACGGGCCGGGCTCGCTTTCAGGCAACAGCAGCTCCGGTGCCGCCGGGGCCGGGCCGCAGAACGGCGTGCTCAGCGGCGGCGGCGGCGGCGGCGGCGGCGACGGCAGGGCGGGGCAGGGGGGTCCAGGGCGACCGCGCAGCTCGGGCGGCAACTCGGTGTCCACCACGACGTCCGGCTCGGCGCCGGGCGCCAAGGTGCTGCGCAACCGGCTGGCGGAGGACAGTGAGTCGTGGGGCCTCTGGGGCGCTGGGCCTGCGGCTTGGGCACAGGGCACTGGGCTGGTGCTGGGGCACAGCGCACTGGGATGGGGCGATGGGGCGATGGGATGGGGCTGGGGGAGACTTCCCTAGTGGTGGTGGGAGAGAGGACAACGTGGAAACGTGGGGGTGGCGGAAAATGGTGATGGTGGTGGGGTGCCTGTGTGCACCATCGCTTCGAAGAACGTGTGGCAAAGCGGAAGATGCTGGGTGGAGCAGTAGGCACATATGCATGCTCCTTGCGCACACAGTGACTGTGATAGCTTGTGTAGATTTTTCCATTTGCCTTACTAGCAGCGGCCCTGACATCACCGTCGCTCCGCGCTTGCCCTCGCAGCTGGCGGGCACGCCGCTGGCACGCCGACGCTGTCGTTGCGGGAAAAAGTCGTCAACCTGCAAAAAGCAAACAAGTGAGTGGGGGTTGCGAAACCTCTGCTTGATTCTGGCAGCAGCTGCGCAACACGCAGTCCGGCAAGGAATGGCGCTCCAGGTCCCTGAAACAACAAACAGCTTGCATGTTAGCGCCAAATCCTGTATTATGACTCGCACCTCGCATTCCCTTGCTTCCCTTACTCTCAGGGCGCTTGAGCAGCAGCTCGCGGAGGCGGCGGCAGAGGCGCAGCAGCGCGCGGCGCAGCAGCACGAGGCGCACGCGGCGGCTCTGGCGGCGCTGCAGCAGCGGATGGCGGCGCTGGAGGCCTCGCTGCGGGAGCAGCAGCAGTCGGCGGCGGAGATGGCCCAGCGCAACGGCCAGCTGTCATCTAGCCAGGCTGAGCTTACGGCGCAGCTGGCGGAGGCAAAGCGCGCGGCTGCGCAAGCCGCCGCCGCCTCCAGCCATTCACCTTCATCTCCATCACCATCTCTTTCATCCTTAGACGCCACAACGCCGACAAAGTCGCTGCCGACGGTGAGCACGCCGCCGGCGCTGGGCCGCGAGAAGTCGCTTGTGGACGTGCACACGTCGCCGTCAGGCGCGCCTGGCAGCGGCGGCGCCGCCTCCGGCGACGGGCCGCACTCGCCTCGCACGCCTCTTGGCTGGGACGCCGGCGCTGCCAGCAGCCCCATCAGCAGCTCCACAAGCAGCAGCAGCACCGCCAGCAATGGCAACGGCAGCGGCAGCGGCGTCATCCAGCGGCGCGTGTCGGAGGACACGCCGCCAGCGCACCCACACATCCGGCCCACGTCGCCTACCGAGGCGCAGCAGCAGCCCGGCAACACGACGTCGCTGCGCCCGCACACCGCGCCCCACTCCGACTACCTCAATCGCAGCCTCTCGCTCGGCAACGTCGTGCCTCCAACGCCCCCGCTCGGCGCCGGCAGCTCCGGCCCCGGCTCCAGCAGCGGCGGCGCCGCCGAGTCCGTGCTCGTCTTCTCGCCCTCCGAACCCGACCTCTCGCCCGACCTCGAAACCCGCGGCCTGCTGCGCCTCAACTCCCTCCCTGGGCCGGGCGGGTTGGGCGTGGCCTCCACCTCACCCAACACCAGCGTCGGCGGCGGCGCCGGAGGCGCCGGCGTAACCGCCTCGCGCACGCTGGAGGGCAGCGCTCTGTACCTGGCGGGTGTGGGCCCGCCGCCCATGTCGCCTGTGGCGGCGGCGGCGGGGCTGTCGGGCGCGGGCGTGGCGCTGCTGGCGAAGCAGAAGAAGCAGATCGCGACGCTGAGGGCGCAGCTGCAGCAGAAGGACAGCGCGTACGCGTTCCTGGCCAACGAGCACTCGGAGCTGGAGGGGCAGCTCAAAGAGGTGGAGGCGGCCAAGCGGGAGTACGCCGCCAGGTGCGGACTGGGGGCGGGAGTGGGAGAGGAAGGGTGCTGCGGTGGGTCTCGGGGCGTGGGTTGATGGGGTGCAGTGTGGAGGGGTGGGCGATGTGGGGTTGGCAAATACGGTCAGCAACAATGCATGGCGGGCGAGGGTGGGGGCCAGAGCTCATGGCGTCACGTATGGCTTGGGAGGCTGGCGCCTGGACGACGCGCGTACGTCTACCACTTGCGCGCCTCACGCGTGTGCGCCTTGTGCCGCACGTGTGTGTAAGTGCCCGACCCACATGTGTGCGCCTCACGTGTGTGTTTATGTGTGTGTTAAAGAGCACAAGGAAAACGTTGCGCAAAGACAGGGTGTTTGTGTGTGTGTGCAGATACGCCTTCATGGTGTTGGACCAGGACCTGGACGGCCACATCCGGGTGGACCAGGTCAGCAGCTTCGACATGTTCGGCTGCTACGCGCCGGCGGTGCTGGAGTACGCCTTCAAGCACTGGCGCTTCGCCTCGGGCTTCAAGGGCTACCTGAACATGGACGACTTCGTCCGGTGCGTGCGTGCGTGTGCGCGGTCGCGCGTTAGGAAAGAACAAAGGAGGGTGGGGCGGACGATGCGCACGCGCTTGTGTGCGCGCACGCAGAAGGAATTAACCACCTGCTACCGGTGCGCACGGACCATGCATGTCATCAGCTTTCTAGAGCTTGCAGACCCAATGCGCTATCGTCCCCCAACGCAAGGCTTCGGCACCCCGCCGGTATTGACGCCTGCTGCACTCCCACTTTCCTCGCAGGTTTGTGACTCTGGCGGACGACCGCACCAGTAAGGACTCGCAGCGCTTCTGGTTCGGCGTCTTGGACCAGGATGGCGACGGCGCTGTGAGCGCGGAGGACGCCAAGTGGTTCTACGACTCGATCGAGAAGGACGAGAACACCTTTGTCGTGAGCTTCGAGGACCTATGGCACCAGTTGTTGGACATGACGCAGCCGGCAAAGCCGCGGCGTGGCTTCACCAGCGCTGACCTGTGGAAGTGCAAGCTGGGCGCAGGCGCCATTGGGCTGCTGCTGAACCACAACAACATGCTGCTGCACCGCACCACCGCGGAGTGGGGCCGCGGCGATTTCCCGCTGTAATGAGTGCGGGAGCCGTAGCGGCGTGCGCGTACGTGTGTTGAAGGGGAAACAAGAACAAAACAATGTGTTTGTGTCTGTGTGTTTAGGATAGGTGGGGTGCAGCTTGTTGAGGCACGTGTTGCGTGAGGCACCGTGCGTTGGCGCTGCTGCGCTGGGGCTGTCGCTGATGCTCTGTTTGGAGGGAAGCAGCTTTGATGCGGCGAATGAGCTGGTGGCAATGCCAGCAGCAGTGACGAGCTCAGGAGCAGGTTTCTGTGGTGCAGGCACATATGCGTGAGCCGGCCTTCGGGCCAGACACATCCAGAGCAGTGATGCAACAGAAGATAGATGAACGGGATTGGTGGAGGCTGAAACGTAAAGCCATGCATAGGCCTAGACCTGGGTGGAGGATTAGCAAGCCAACAGGCAATCAGCAGGCCGCGTGTCCTTCATCCTGTGTGCAGGAGTTTAGCAGGGGTGTTCGGCAAGCGGCCGGGGGCGGGGCCGTCTATTTTGACTGGCCCTCAGGCAGATTCATGTTAACCAATCAAACCCCAGGCCAAGGGGCGTTTGCATTTCCATCCAGTCATTGTTGTGCTCGCTTGAAACCGTTCGATGTGGACAGGGGGCATTGTGCGGTAGGCATGCGTGTGTTATGGCTTGTGCCGCCACAAAGCCGTTCGTTGTGTTGACGAGCTGCATGTACGGCATGCAGCTGTTTATTTCGGGGTAGTTGACGTGACAAGGAGGTCGGTGGTACGGGGCGCTGTCAACGCTGCTGCTGCTACATGAGATATCCTGTGACCAGACTCTAATGGACCTGGACCATGCCAGGGACCTGGACCATGTCCAGTGGATTCATTGTCATCAAGCGTGACTGGCAGACGAGAGTACAGTACGGGGTGGGGATTGAAGGTCCACCAGTACGGTGTTGCCTTGTTCATTGCGGGCTAGCGGGGCCGGGCCGTGTGGCCAGGGATAGCTTCTGAGCGGTCGTGCTGTCTGCCGTTCTGCGTGAAGCCCATACGGTCCGACATGCCCGGTGGGCCCGAGCGCGACTTGAAACTGGGACCGACAGAGCGACCTAAAGCATACGGTATGTGAGTACCGTTGGTTGGGGGCCTTTGAGCTGCGACGAGCTGGCAACGGTGTAGGCGTCCACTGTAGCCCCCACTGGCCTGCACGAGCTGTGGCCCATGCACATGGTTTGAGGCCTTTAGCGTGCGCGTGATGTAACGTCTTTCATTCATTAAACAGTATGTGCCCCGGCAACCGTGCCACTGGAACGTCGATAGGGGGTGGGGTGGGGTGGCTCGAGATTAGGTGTACAGAGGTTACATGAAGTACGGCAGCACGGTTGACAGGAAGCGACATGACACGGCATCCTAATGCTGTCGCTGGCTCCTGTACTGTGCTTCCAGCCGCAGCCCCCCTGGTAAGCAGCTGCGTCCTCGAACACCCAATGCATTCTCGGACACCCCCTGGCTAGCAGGTCCTTTTTCATGTCCCATATACCCCTGGCTCGCAGGTTCTTTTCTCGCGGCTCCATATGCAATCCTAGCTCCTAGCTGTTCGACAGGCGCATGGCGTCCTGCCGTGTTCTGCAAGGACGCAGCGCTGGTCGGTCCGAAATCTTTGTTACGGTGTCCGTGTGACTCGCGTGTTGCAGCGATGCCCCAATCGTCAACTCCCACTCTCGACATTATCTGCGCTGTCAGCCACACCTGCGGACTGGGGCAGCACAGCTACCGCCAGTCATGTCAACCCTATCTATCCCCATCTGGTCACGAACCACGCCGTATCATACGACGGATGCTAGCCCTAGCAACGAGCCCACGCCACGCGGGCCCACGCCATACCGTTTGGGTCATCAATCAGTCCACGCGCACACGTGCCCTTTCAATATACCCTACGCTCAACAGCTTATAAAGCCCTGGCCTCCAACGCGCTACGCGGCCGCAATCGGGCACGCCAATCTGCTCTGCCTGCCTGGCGGTGCGTACCCTAGCTACCATCCACTGACCATCACTGACCTGCCGTGAGTCCTTTGCGCTGTCTGCGCCTCGTTAAACCTCGTTCACATCACGCCTCCCAACTCTGTTCCACTACTCGCCTGTCCTAAGGCCTCGCGGCATCACCGGAAGTATCGTGGCGACGTCAATGCGTTTTGCCCCTGAGCAGGGCGTGCCGCCACCTGTGCTGCTTGGCACACAGGGAGTCCCAGCGCCAGGCCCAACGCATCCTCCTGGTCCTCCATGCGGCAGTCAGTGTCGACCGCCACCGGCTCCGCCGCTCCGCCAGGCCCCTGCGGAGCCGCCCAGCACTGCTGCAGCGTCTGCTGCTTGGCCTTACGCTGCTGCGCCGTGCCCGCCGCCGCCGCCGCTGCATGCGGCGCGGCGGCCCGCGCCCTGCCACGCGCCGCTGCTGGCGCCGAGATGCGCGGGAAGGCCCTCGGCACCGCCGACTGCTGCCCGTGGTGTGAGGCTACGGCTGCGGCTGGCGGCGCCTGAACCGAAGCCCCAACGCGCAGCTGTGGCGGCTGGCTTGCCACAGCCGACGCTGCGGCCGTCTCGGCATGGGGCGCGCGCGGCATGGCCACAGGGAAGCACCGGCTGCTCTCGTCCAGAGGCACACATGTGCCCGCTGCCGCCGGCCCTGCCGCCAATGGGGCCTGCTGCTGCTGCTGCTGCTGCAAGTGCTGCGGCTGCGAGCTTGTGCCCATGCGGCTGAAGAATGGCCCGAAGTTGACGCTGCCGCAGGGCTCCATGTTGGCGGTGGCGGACTGGCTGCACAGCTCGAAGCCATCGTCGTCATCAGCATCAGTGTCACCAGTGTATGCGCCCTCAGCCCCAAGTGTGGACCTCAAGCCGCGGCCGCGGCCGTCAAAGCGCTGCGGCGACGCCACCGTCCGCTCCTCCTCATCAAACAGCGCCCCTAGGCTCCTAGCGGCGCCAGAGCAGAGCCCGCCGCTGCTGCGCGGCAGGCCCTGCTCAGCAGCGGCCTCGCCGTCCTCGCTGGTGGGGTAGGTGGCGGGCACCACGCCCGTGTCCTCCTGCGTCTGCGTCTCGAAGATGACGCTGAGCGACTTGACGCTGCACTCCATGGCCAGGACCACCTCAAGCACCGCCTCCTCCACCTCGTCGTCTTCGTCGCCTTTGTCATCGTCGCGCTCTAGCGGCGTGGCCTCCACACGTGCCGGCGAGCCCAGCAGCTGGTTGATGTGATTGAGCACCGAGGCCGGTCCACCGCGCGGAGCAGCAGCCGCGGCAAAGCGGGAGGTGAGGCGGCTCCCCTCGGCCTCCGCTGCCGTATGGCCACCGTCGCTGGAGCCGCGACGTGTCTGCGCGGGAGACGGTGAGAGCAGGCCGAAACCGAACGGGGACATGACCGCGCCTGCCCGCTGCTCCCGCTCCTCCTCCGCACAGCGCCGCCTGTACTCGGCGTTTGACCGCGTGCCGGTTCGTGACGCTGTACCGACCTTGGGCGCGGGGCTCTCCGACCCGGCGTATTGGTTGCCGCCGGCAGCCATGATGGCGGCGGCGGCGGCCGCACCAGACGGCGCCGGAGCAACATCACGTGCCGTATCGCCCTCGGCCTGGAAGCGGCCAAAGCCAAAGGGCGACATGCCCTGCTGCTCGCGCTCCTCCTCCGTGGCACGGCGGAAGAAGTCCGCATTGGCCCGGTTGCCGGTGCGAGAAGCGGTGCCAATCTTGGGCAAGGGGCTCTCGGACCCTGCCTCCACGTTGCCAGCCGCCGCGAAGATGGCCGCCGCTGCAGCCGCTGCGGCGGGCGCACGGCGAGAAGCAGCTTCCTCAGATCCGCTGAAGCGACCGAAGCCAAACGGCGACATGCCGCGCTGCTCCCGCTCCTCCTCAGCGGCACGGCGGAAGAACTCCTCGTTGGCCCGGTTGCCGGTGCGAGAAGCAGTGCCAAGCTTGGGAGAAGGGCTCTCCGACCCTGCCTCTGCGTTCCCGACCGCGGTGAAGATGGCGGCGGCCGCCGCTGCTGCAGCGATCTGCCCTCGCCGCTCACTGGCAAGGGGTGCGGGCTCAGCAGCGCTCTTGTATCGACCGAAGCCAAAGGGCGAGCTTTCGTGCTGCTCCCGCTCCTCCTCAGCAGCACGGCGGAAGAACTCTGCATTGGGGCGGTTGCCGGTGCGCGACGCGGTGCCGATCTTGGGCGCGGGGCTCTCTGAGCCCACCTCCGCGCTAGCAGCGGCGGCAAAGCGTGCGGCAATGGCCACTGCGCTTGGCAGCATGCGGTTGAGCCCCTGGCTGCGCTCGCGGCTCACAGAGGGGCGCACTGCAGGCGAGGGCGGAGGCAGGTCCAGGGGCCGTGCGGCCGGCAGTGCAGCGCAGCCGAAGCCGCCTAGCAGGCCGCCCGGCGGGCGCAGCAGCTTGCCGCGCGGTGTCGGCATCGCGCCCAACGACTCGTCAATGTGCTGGGCTTCACCCGCACCCGTTGGCACAGCCCTGGTGGGGCTGCTTGCGCCCACGCCTGCATCTGCACCGTCAGCGCTGCCGTCATACCCGTAGGAGCGGCGAGCACGCTTTGTGGGTGTGGGGTTGTCACTCAGACGCAGCTGCAGCTGGCTGGGGCCGGCAACAGCGTCTTCGCTGGTGCGGGCGAAGTGATATGGGCTTGCCGCAACGGGAGAGTCACGGCCGGCGTAGCTGCGACGCCGAACTGAGCCCGGTGGTGCTGCTGCAGCTGCACGGGCAACTGCCGGCCGTGGTGGCGAGCTGACACTCTCGGGGCTGGCCTTCTCAGCCTCTGTCTCCATGCCGCCTGGCACGGCGTCACCCTGGCCGTCGCTGCTGGCGCGGGAGTGGTAACGCGCTGCCGGCATGAAATCTTGACTGAAGGTGGGAACGCTGTGCAGCGACGGTGCCGAGACAGGCACCGCGTCCGCCGTGCGCGCCGCCGCCGCTGCTTCGATGCCTACGGCGAAGGGCGGCGCCGAGGCGAACGGCGTGGGCATGGGGCGGGCGCTGCCATGCGAGGCGCTGGGCGGCGCTTCTGACTGGGACTGCGACTCTGACACCCGGTGGCTGCGCCGCGCAGATGGCGGCGGCGAGCCGGAGTTCCCGGAGTGGGCGCTGGAGCGAGACGGGTGCGGCAGCGCCGCAGTCGCGCCGCTGGCGGTAATGCGCGGCGAGGCGGGAACTGTGGTGCTGATGGGCAAGGCCGCGGCAGGTCCCTCCAGCTCCTCATCAGGTGGCGGCGTGTTCTCCTTGTCGCCGTACGGGTCCACCTCCCAGTCCGAGTCCGAGTCGTCGCTGCTGGGCAGGCCGAGCGCGCTGCCGCGGACGGCCGGGCCCAGCTCGCAGCCCTCGCCGCTGCCGAAGCTGCGCAGGGCCCAGTCGCCCAGCTGCTGCGCCTCGCCCGTAGCGGCGCCACTGGGGCCCAACGCCAGGGCACGCAGCTGCGCTAAGCCCTCGTCGAGGCCGCCCGCGCCGAACAGGTCAATGCCACGCAGCGGGCTGGCGGCGCGGCGTCGCATGGCGAAGCCCGGCACCGCGCGTCGCATGGCGCCGACACCCGCACCCGCCCGCTCCTCATCACTGCGACCACCGTTACGCTCCTCCTCCTCGTCGTCGTCACTGCATGCTGGAACCTCGACGTCAGCGAGAATGCCATCGTCGAACGGGCCGCTGTCGTCTGGGTGCAGGGCACGGTGCCGCAGGGCCGGGCCCACATCGGCACCGTCGCAGATGTTGAACGCGCCGCCGCTGACACGCGGGCTGCGCATAGGCGAGCCCGGCGGCACGAAACCGCCGCCAGTGCGAGGCGAGGCGCGAGGAGACGCACGCGGCGAAGCACGTGGCGAAGCGGGGATACCGAAGAAACTGCGAGCGCTGGTATCGCCGTGCGCGCGGGCGCTGGGTGGCTGCTGCTGGTGCGGCGAGGGCGGCGGCGGCCCAGCGTCTGCCGCAAAGAGCTTCCGGCCCACCGGTTGCATGCTGCCAGTGGTCACGGGCTCGGTCACCTCAGCCTCGGGCGGACTGTGGCCGCGGGAGGGCGTCAGGGAGAAGAGTGCCTCTGGCGCAACCGCGGCGCGAGGACTGGCCGCCGTGCCGTGCCGGGGTGAGTTGCGCATGAGCTGCGTGACAATGCCTTGCGGCGCCTGGTGGCCGCCGCTGGCAGACGGCCGAGGGGTGCCGCTGCCTCCACTGCTCTGCACCATGGACGCACTGCTGGTGCTGCCACCTGAGTGTCCCGAGCCGCTGCTCTGCGAGTGGCAGGGGCTGAAGGGGCCCAGTCGAGAGCGCGAGCGATGGAAGCAGCTGCCGGCGTTGCGGGGTGAGACGGCTGGCGCACGCGCCGCAGACGTGGGCTGGAAGGCAAAACCGGGCATCGGCGCGGCAGACCGGGAGGGCGTGCCGAAGGACGGGATGGCGGGGGCCGACTGGCGGCGCGACTCAGTGCCGGTGCGTGCCGGCGACTGCGTGCGCACGTGCGGCAGGCCCAGCAGCATCGCCTCCTCCAGTGTGTTGGGTGCGGCTTGTGCAGTGGGTGCTGTGCTGGCCGCAGCCACCAGCGCCTGCTCACCCAGGCCCAGCGCGCTCGGTAGCTCGCTGTCGCAGCCCAGCGCCGGCACGTGCTGCTGCTGAGCAGGGTCGGCGCGAGGCTGCTCGGGCTGCAGCCAGCTGTTGACGGCGGGGCTGAAGATGGGCACGGGCGGCATCGGCCCGGAGCGCCGACAGGAGCCACCGCCGTTGCACGCTGCGGGCTGCGTTGGCAGTCCCGTCCCGATGCACCCGGCGGTGGTGCACGCCACGTCCGCTGGCAGGAGCATATCGACTGCCTTGGGCGTGGCAGCAGCCGGCTCTGGCAGGGGCTGCACACTGGGTGCCTCAAGGGGCGCAGCTGGAGGGGCAGCAGCAGCAGCCGGCACAGCCGCCTCCTTGGGGGCGCGCGAAAGGTTGAGGCGCGACTGCACCAGGCGGCGCGCAATCGGCTTGGTGGTGGCGGTCGTAGGCGCAGCCTTGGGCATCGCCACAGGCGCTGTTGGCGCGGCCAGCGCTGGACCAGCGGTGATAACCGCAGCTGCCTCCGCTGTTGTGGCGGGCAGCAGGGGCCCCTCGCGGGCGGGCAGGCGGCCCAGCGTCCACACGTGCACCTCCGCCGAGTCGCTGCAGGTGGCAACTTGGCCCCAGTTGCTAGCGCACCAGGCCACGCCCGTGACCTCGCTGGCGTGCGGCAGCGACACAGGCGACCGCTGTGTGTCATGGACCGACCTGCACGCGCAAGACAGGCGTCACATGATGAATCGAGACAGTGATGTACATCCTGAGCAGCGAAGCATGCATTTCAACACAGCAGGCGTGCTCACCAGATGTGGGCGCCGCAGTCGCGCGAGCCGGACAGGACGTAGTCGCCGCAGGGGCTGAACGCGCTGCGCATGTAGAAGCTGGCCTTGGAGGCGGACGGCGCGCACCATGTTGCAAGCGGGCCCTCGCGCAGGCGGCTGAGCGACACCAGGTGGTGCTGCGAGTCCAGGCAGCTCACCAGCAGGCGGTCGCCTGGGCGCATGAGAGGAGTCATGGATTAGCCAGCGCACACATGTCGGGAAACGCATTTGGAAACGCAAGGCGTGGCAGGTGTCCACGTAGCTGGGAGCCATACGTCACATGCAGGGTGCGGGCGGCTTGCAGTAGGCCCACCTGACGGCGACACAGCGATGTGCGTGATGCCCACTGCCGCGCCACGGGAGGGGCAGCAGCTGGCCGCTACCTCGTGCGGCGTGACCACGGGAGTCGCAGCCTTGCCCTTGCCGCCGCGCCCTGCAAGCCAAGCAGCGCATAGGCATACGTCTTGCACCAGCTGCCGGTTACTGCGGAGTCTATGCCGACTACAAACATTCTACGCACGGACACATGAGTACACAGATTACGGGAGCGAGAGCTCACCAGTGCTGGTGGGCGGCTTGGGCAGCTCCAGCTCGCAGCAGGGCAGGCCGTGCATGCGCAGGTCCCACAGCTTCACCACGGTGTCCTGTGCACCACCCGAGGCGAGCAGGTAGGAATGCGGGATGAAGGCCACTGACGTCACCGTCACCGGCAATAGCTTCGCAGCCTTGGAGGAGCCACGGCCCGCGCCAGGCGCGACAGGGCGCGTGTGTGCGCCATCCTGCGACCACACTGACGACAGGGCGGCCGCACCGTCCAGGGCGGTGCCGGGGGCGGAGTGCACGCGGCCGCCGGCGGTGCCCGGCGAACGCGCATCCCACAGCATTATGCGGCCGTCGCGTGCCCCTGCATGCCAGGAAAGGCCAATAAACATGCTTGCATCAAGCCGAGATCATGCAGCAATTCGATCAGTGCGCGGTAAGACCAGCGCCATAATGCTTACCGGTGGCAAAGATGTCCTCGCACAGAGGCAGCGGCGATACCGACTTGACGCTGCCCTCGTGGCCCTCCGTCACAGCCACGCCGCGTGCAGTGCTGGTGTCCCAGATCCCCACTTGCTGGTGCCCAGAGGCCGTGTACATGACTGAGTCATTCTTGGCCCACGCCAAGTCAAATATGCTGTTCCGGTGACAGTGCCAGTGCGCGCGTGGGCGCCAACTGCCGTCCGTGGTTCCGCGCTTCAGCGCAACGACGTCGCCCGTCGCCACGATTGTGACGTAGCCTTCCTCTCCACCCACGGCCAGCAGGTTGCCATGTCCGAGCGTGGGGTTCTGTGTCGGGTTACGCAATAATGGATGCCAACGTCAGTCAAGACAGCGTAAGAAAGTCGCTCTCGCGACGTGTATAACGACCTCCTGCCACGCAGAAGCATATGCATGAAACGGCAGGCAAGGTCGCAGGTTCCGGCCGAGCACCTTGTTGAAGGAGCAGACGATAGGAACACCGGCCGTCTCAACGGACGGGGGCAACGGAACTTGTGTTGCCTCTGCGCCAAATGTAATTTTGCTTAGGAGTTCTCTTTGCTGCGCAAGCGCGTTGGTGCCGCAGCCGCCTGCGGGGAAGCGCGGGTGGATGCAAGTCAAATGCAGTTCGAAGCTCACACGTGTCTACGAATGTCCTGCAGCGACTCACGAGAGCTGATGCATCCAGTCTCACGCCTGAAAACTCCCGTCGTCAGGCTCATTTCCAGCTGCCGAGCCAACGCCGGGCGCGTGAATTTGGGGCCTCCGCTCAGCCGGCAGCCGAGCCGAGCACGTCTTTCTTTTCTTATAAGAAGTGTGTAATCAGATCGAAGGCTGCGTAGGCCGTCTGCGAGACCCAGAGCCCCACGCAGAAGTCAGGGGTGTCCAGCAAGTCCTTCGGCGCATACGTGCAGTCCTTATAGAGTATAGTTTATGCCTAGTCAATGTATCTTATTCATTTGTAGAGGTGGCGTGAGTGAGCTGCGGCCCTCTGCCAATTTGGACAAAAAATTTTGGATCGCAGGAGGCACGGTGCGCGCGGAAGGCCTTAACAACTGCCCAACCCATATCCCTATTAGCTCAAGCTGATAAGATTATGAACGTATGTATATATTCATGTGGGCGTCACTGCATATCTTGTCAAGGACATCCCGCCAAGTTTTCATTGCCCTAGCTGCGATTTCGGCAGCTATCTAGAGCTGAGTATGCCTCATATCAGTACGAAAGCCTTGTAGGGGTGTCAGGAAGCCACCCGAGGCTCGCCAGGAGCACCAGGCCAGGTGCACCTGTGCCAGTGGGTAAGCAGCCCCGCCGGGCTGGCCCCTCGCCTTGGCGCGCAGCTGCAAGGCGGGGCCTTAGGTAGCGGCGGTGCTGGAACTCAGCTCTTCCTTACAAGGAAGCTGCATAGAACATGTCACGGCGTCAGGAAGAGGTCGCTGCGGCGCTTGGCCCTGGGGGCGCGTCAGAGCCTACGGTGGCGGGCGGTGCAGCGCCGGCCAAGCCCAAGCCCGCCACGCCGGCGATCATCCGCAAGCTCGACGAGAATGTGGTCAACAAGATCGCTGCTGGCGAAGTAATCCAGCGGCCCGCGTCGGCGCTGAAGGAGATGCTGGAGAACTCGTTGGACGCGGGCAGCACGCAGATCAGCGTCACTGTGAAGGACGGCGGCAACAAGCTGCTGCAGATTACAGACAACGGCAGCGGCATTCGGGTGCGTGGTGGCGACGCGATGGATTGGAATGGAGCGGTCATGGCCGCTTGCGAAGCTGTGCTGGGACTGTGTCAAGTGACGGGCTGCTGGGTGGGTGGGAAATTGATGCGCCGCAGCATGCATGCCGCGAAGTACAGCTTCCCGTAATTCGCTACCTAGCCACTCATTGGCTGCCCTGAATGCATTGGACTGCATTGCAGAAAGAGGACCTCGCCATTCTCTGCCACCGCCACACCACCTCCAAGCTATCCCAGGTAAGGCATGCCAACACACGGATTCCAACCGTCACGCGGCACCGGAACGCCGTTGCACACACCGCACACACTCACTCCCAAGCCACCGACACGCCACCCCTTCCAGCTATTGTAGCTCAGACCCATTCCACGCGCCCCTCCTCCGGCCCCCCATGAGTGTCTACCCCCGCGTCGCCTACAACTTCGCTTCTCCTTACTAATCATGGATCTAAACCCCCAGTTTGAGGACCTGGAGACCATCTCCACGCTGGGATTCCGCGGCGAGGCGCTGTGCTCCATCTCCTTCGTCAGCCACATGGCCGTCACCACCATGGCGCGAGACGCGCAGTACGGCTTCCGGGTCACCTACAAGGTGGGGCCGGCGGGGGGGGGATGGGAGCGGCAGAGAGCGGGGCGCAGGCTGCGAGGGGTGGAAGCCGCAGCGCAGGCGGGGTCGGTGGCAGCCGGGAGGGCCGACTGCGCTGTTGCACCACAAGCACTTTGGGCGTGCCACAAAACCTGCTGTCGGTCTGAGTGGTCATCTGGGGCGTCTGTGTGGATGGATCACAGGATAGTGCGATGGAGGCTCCCGGCCCCAAGCCGGTGGCGGCGGTGCCCGGCACCACCATCACCGTAGAGGACCTCTTCTACAACGTGCCCACACGCCGCAAGGTGGGAGCTGCACACCTGAACTTATGTATCAGGGCCGCGCCGGCAGCCCCCAGCACACCGCGCCGGACCCCTACGCGAACACACCACATCGCATGACGCTGTACACACGTGTATACACACGCAACCGCTGGCACCCGATACTGGCGGAGTGTTGTTTGAAATTGGTCCGGTGCCTGCTGCCACCTGGCACCAGACCGCGCCATCTCTCTCCCCTCCCTGAACAACCCATGCTCAACCAACAAACTCTCCAGGCGCTCAAGTCGGCCAGTGAGGAGTACGGGCTCATCTTGGACACGCTTGGCCGATACGCCGTCTACTCCGCCCCCGGCGTCGGCTTCAGCTGCCGCCGCCACGGCGACGGCCGGCCCGACATCTCCACGACCGCCGCCGGCTCGCGGCTGGACGCGGTACGGGCGGTGTACGGCGCTGACGTGGCTCGGGAGCTGCTGCCGCTGGCGCTGGCGGCGGGCGGCGGCACGGGGCCGGAGGTGCCGGTGGAGGGGCCGCTGGGCATCAAGCTGGAGGTGGGGGTGGCGTGGTGGGGGTGTGAGGGCGCATGGGCAGCTGGGCGGTAGGCAGGCGGGAGGTAGCGAAGCAGAGTTAAGAGGCGTTGCCATGGTACTAGGCTCTTACAGCAAGGGCAGCGGCCAGCGACCAGCTAAGGTTGTTGAAGGCGGCTAGGGCTAGGCCTGTGTTACAGGGCTAGGGCTGTGTTACACGGCCGGTACTAGCATTGCCGCGAATGCTGCCGCCAACTGCTCCACACGGTATCTGCCGCGTCTCCGCCCCAGGGCCTCATCTCCGGCGCCAACTATGGCAGCGGCAAGAAGACGGTGTTGGTGCTGTTCATCAACGGCCGCTGCGTGGAGTGCGCGCCGCTGCGGAGGGCGCTGGAGGGCGTGTATGCCGCGCTGCTGCCCAAGTGGGTCGCCGCCGTGGCCGTACATGGTGGCGGGAAGCACACGGTTTGGCTGGAGGATCTTGTTCAGCTACCGTGTCAGGCGTGTCGCTGCGCTGTTGCCTCACATACCCGCATGACCCCGCGATGTCACCTGTTTGGGTTCGGTAGTCACACAATCAGCAGGCCACATTCACACACGAACGACACCGCCGCCCCACCGACGCATCCCCGCCCACCGCCCCGCCCACGCGCCCTGCCCACCTCGCCAACCGCCAACCGCTACCCAACCCGCCCCTTCCTCCCCCAGGGCCTCCAAGCCCTGGCTGTTCCTGGACCTGCGGCTGCCGCCCCGCCAGGTTGAGGTGAACATGCACCCCACCAAGAGGGAGGTGGGCTTCATGCACCAGGTGCGTGCGTGGGCGGCTTGCGTGGGCGTGGGGGCTGGGTAGGAGCGGGGCAGTGGGTTGGCGGGTGCTGAGGTGCCCAGGATTTGGGTGTGCAGGCGGGCATTGGGCATGGCTTGTTGGGGATGTGGATGTAAGCGTGTGTGAGTCGGGTGCAGCAGTCCGGAGCCTGGTTCCAGTGTTGTATATGTGCAGCGCGCATCGGGGCAGTGTGGCGTCATGTCTTGCAAACTGCACTGCTCGCGACCAGCCAAAGAAACTGCACATGGACGCCCGGACACCTGTGTAGGCAGAGGTGATCGAGGTCATCCGCGGCGCGGTGGAGGCGAAGCTGCTCGCCTCCAACGACTCGCGCACCTTCGCCACCGGCGCTACAGCCACGCTGCAGACCGTGCTGCCGTTCGCCTCGCTGCCGCCGCCGGCGCACGAACAGCTGCTGCAGTCGCAGCTGCAGGGCGGCAGCCAGGGCGACGGTTTCAGCGGCTCGCAGGATGCTGCTGCGGGCGGCGGCGGCTACGCAGCGGACGGGGAGGAGGAAGACGGGGAGCGTGATGAAGACGAGGCGGCGGAGGAGGCTGGGCAGGCGCAGCCGAAGGCGCGGCGGGCGGCGGTGGCGGCGGCAGCGCCTTCCGCCGTGGGCGTCAAGCGCCCGGGAGGTGCGGGCGGTGGTAATGGCGCCGGGCAGGCACCGGTGCCGTACCGGCCCGAGAAGCTTGTGCGTGTGGACTACAGGTGCGTTGACAGCAGCAACAACCGCTGTTTACCTGGGGCAAAGGGCTATTTGAATGGCCAAGCATTGTTCATGCCTCTAGCTGCTCGGCTATTACCGTGTCGCCTTGCTAACGCTGCTGCTCGTTGTTCTGTCGCCGCCATCTGTCGCCCTGTAGGGCCGGCACGCTGGACACGTTTGTGGTGCGAAGCGCCCCGGCACGTGATGCAGGTGCAGCAGGAGCCACCCCGGCAGGCGACGTGCCCTCCACCTCGGGGGCAGCTGGGGACGGCGACGAGGGGGGCGCGGGCGGCAGCGACGCAGCAGCGGCGGCAACCGCTGCGGCGCGCTCGGCGGCTGCGGGCGGCAATGTGTCTCGCAAGCGCGGCGGACGGCCAGGGCAGGGTGGTGTGGACGTGTTGCAGGGGCCGCTGCTGCACGATAGCGGCGGGCGCGGAGGCGGGAAGGGTCCGCCTCCGGGGCTGGTCACGGCGGACGTGCTGGGGATTGGCCCCTACGCTGCCGGCACACAGGTGCGGGACAACAAGCAAATGGACATAAACTGTGTCGTTGCAACTCATGGGGCTGATGCTAATGAGGTCTGGGGGGTTAGAGGGCTAGAGGGCTCACGCAATGCTGGGGCGTATATGTTCCTCCCTTTACTGGTGCCTCCGCGTTGGCAGGCGGTGGTTGAGGATGAGGAGCCGGGGACGCGGGACGCGCCGGGCGCGGCATCAGGGGATCTAGCCGCGGCAGCGGCCGCCGCGCGCGCTCTGCGCCGTACCCCGCCGGCGGCGGTGACGCGGGACGCAGCGGTGCTGTCGTTGTTGGCGGAGGCGGAGGCGGACTGCCATGGCAGCCTGGCAGACTTGCTGCGGGAACACACCTTCGTGGGCATTGTGAGTGTGCCGTGAGTTTGCAGTGCCGCGTAGCCCCCGCACCGGCGACAGCGCCTTGTCGCCCTGCTCTGGGCTGTCGCCCTTCCGCCGCCATGCGTCGTGCTCACCCAAAATTACTGTGCCTCATGAGTCATGACGGCTGCTGCGCCGTATCCTTCCGCCGCCGCTGAATCTGCTGCCCGCCCTGCCCCCCATGCGCGGCTGCGCCGCCCCAGGCTGACGGCAGCCTGGCGCTGCTGCAGCACGGCACGCGGCTGTACCTGGTGGACGTGGGCGCACTCAGCGCCGACCTGTTCTACCAGCTGGCGCTCAGGAGGTGGGGGCCCGGGTGGGGTGGAGGCTCAGGGTGGGGGCTAGGGGTGGGGACTAGGGCTAGAGAACGGGTCTGGGGCCCGAGGATAGGCACTGGGGTGGAGAGCTTGGGGCTGTAGTTGTGCGTGTGGGGCAGCGGGCCGTGAGGGCGTTCACGGGAGGAGCGCTGTCAGGCTCTGTGTGCGGCACACGGCGTGGCAAAGGTGTTGACCGCGGTAAGGGTACAGTTGGCACGCGCTTGCCTGTTCTATGTGCGCTGCGCAGGTGGGAGCAGCCGCTGCGGCTGGCGCTGGAGCCGCCGCCGCTGGTGTCTGAGCTGGTGGACCTGGGGCTGCAGCTGCTGGAGGTGCAGGGCGAATGGCAGGTGCGGGAGGGGAGGGCAGGGGAGGGGACGGGACGGGACGGGACGGGACGGGATGGGACGGGACGGGACGGGACGGGACGGGACGGGACGGGAGGGGAGGGAGGGAGGGCGGTGCACGAGGAGTGCCGGGAACGCGAACCGCGCTGCGACTGCTGCGCGCAAGCAAGCCACCTTGCAACCCACTGCCACCACGGGGGCGTTTCCTGTCCACCCGCCGCCTCTACAAGCCAACAACCGCACCTGCCTTGCCCCGCCCACTTGCTGCCGTGTCGTCCTCCGCCCCGCCAGCCCGAGGACGGATCGCCCGAGGAGCTGGGGGCGCTGGTGACGGAGCTGCTGCAGCAGAACCGCCCCGAGCTGGAGCGGGAGATTGGGCTGGTGGTGGACGAGCAGGGTGCGTGGCCGCGTGTGCGTGACCGTGTGTCGCACGGCTAAGCCTTGTGCCGCCAGGAGAGCCAGCGGCCGCGTCCTCTGATCCTTCCCGCCTCCTCCGCCTCATCGCAACCCTCTTGCCAGATGATGCGTGCCTGCTCGCCAGTCTCCTTGCCTCCCTGCCTGCCCGCCTGCCTACTGCTGCCTCCCTGCCTGCCTACCTGCCTTCTAGGCCGGCTGGCGTCCGTGCCGCTGCTGCTGGAGGGTCTGCTGCCGGAGCCCTCCCGCCTGGCGGACCTGGTGGTGGCGCTGGCCAAGGACGTGGACTGGGACAGCCCGCGGGAGCGCGCGCTGGCGCTGGCGCGGGTGAGAGGGACCGCAGCAGGCGGCTGAGGGGCGGCTTGGGGGGCGGGTTGGGGTTGAGTTGGTGGCTGTGCTGCTGGTCTGTGCCGTGCCGGCATGAGCCGTCATGCGTAATGGAAGGTGTTGAGGAGTGAGGAAAGGTGGGCCGGCCACGTGCCCCCGTAACCAGACGTTGACAAGGCAGCGGCCCCCACGTGACCTCGTGGTGCAGGCGCTGGCGAACATGTATGCGGCGCGGCCGCCGCTGCCCCAGGGAGGTGGGGCGCCAGGGCCCAGCGGGAGTGGCAGCGGCAGCCAGGAGGAAGCGGCAGGGGCAGCGGCAGGGGCAGCGGACGCAGCCGGCGGCGTGGCCGCGACGGACTTGCAGCAGGGCGCTCGGGCGAATGACGCCGGCTTGCGACGAGACGGCGGCGCGACGGACCCTGTAGGGAAACCCCCCGTCGGAGCCACGTCACCTGGAGGCACGGGCACAGCTGCTGCCAGTGAAACAACCGGCGCGGCGGCAACCAGCAGTCTCTCCCCCGACAGCAACGACCCCCGTGCGGCTGCTTACGAGTTTGTTGTCAAGAACGTGAGTGGCCGGGCTTCGGGAGATCCTTACGTGGAGCCGTTGCCTGGCTCAACTGCCTCTACCGCACACAGCTCGTCGTCGTCTGCCGTTGGCGCCACTGACGTCGTGTAGCCCCCTTGTCGCAACGCCACTGCCGCCACTGCCGCCACTGCCGCCACTGGCGCCACTGCAGGTGGTGCTCACGGCCATGCGGGGCTGCCTGCGGCCGCCGCGGCGGCGCGCCACGGACGGCAGCGTAGTGCAGGTGGCGGCGCTGGAGCGGCTGTATCGCATCTTCGAGCGCTGCTAGCAATATGCAACGTGGCAGTGCGCCAGAGGGCTGCTGGCTCCCCGCAGGCGTGCGTAGGGACACTGGCTGAGACGGTGCGTTTGGCTGGAGTAACGGTTGCGCTTTGGCTCGGGGATGATGAGCGGATGCATTTTGGCTGTCGTCTTTGTGGATTACCAGCGGCAGGCATGAATCGTTGGACGAGTTGGCTTCACAAAAGCGCGTTACATGCGGAGTCTTCTTAGCTCAAGGGGCCTGTAAAGTGCTGCTTGCCATACGCGTTGCAGTCATGCAGCCTTCAAAGGCTCTGCGCCCGTAGATACGGTACCACCCTGCAGTTCTGCCACCGGCAGGCAACCGAAAGTAACCGAATTTAAGAAATGGCGGTGGCCAGGCGGTCTGAGCAGGGGACCCTCCCTTGGGTCTGAGCTTCGGCAACAGCCCCTCCAGGCCAATCCCATTTGCGCGCTGCCTAATAAGAAGCTAATATTGCATACCAGCTTGACAGCATCACGCGCATGTGCCAGCACCTCTCCATTGCTCAACATTTTGCCGATTTGAGCCTGGTCTCAGCCGCCAACAAGCCAAAACAGGCAATTTCTGTGCTTGCGACAGTACTGCATACGACATGAGGGATGGCAACGACTTTCACAAGCCCACAACCTCATCAACAGACAACAGGGCATAGTGTAGGACGTCGAACACACACAACAGCCCGTTCAAGGCACATTTGCGTGGAACGCTCACCAGCCAGCTTCAGGCATTCGGATCATGTCTTATCCCTCAGGCAGCTCATCACAATCACGCACGTCAGCTCACGAAACGCATCTTCCTCAGATGCAACACAGTCACGTCTTTCAAACGGTCCTTGTTCAAACAGCAAAAATACATGGTGACGCAAATCGGTGACTTACGAAGTCATAAGTACCACCGGATCGCATTGAAGGCATTCACTGACCGTACTTCGGGAGGCTCATCAAATGCATCGAGTAATACCATAGCGCCTGCCCGAAACACAACAGCTCACAGCGAGTCACGCATGACCACTCCACACCAATGCTCACACCGCTCACACCTCTAGCTCTGCAGCCCCGCATACTCTGTCTCCTCTCCCGCCTCCTCATACACGTCGTACAGCACCATGGCGCTCTTCTTTCCAGGCAGGCAGTCACTAAACAGCGCCTTGGCCCGAGCCACGAAGCTGCGAGACCGCGGCGGGCCGCCGTGCCGCAGCCCTGGCGAGGCGCTCCCGCCGCCGCCGGGGCCGCCGGGGCCGCCCGAGTCGCTGCGGCGCCAGCTGCCAGCAGATAGCCGGTGGAAAGCCTCGGGCGGGGGTGGCACCCAAGACGAGGGCGAGTGCAGCAGCTCGTGGCTGCCGGCGGCGGCGCCGGGCAGGGTGCCGCTGCCGCCGAAGCCACCAACGTCCACGGTGAGGGGCTCTGCCAGCGGACCCCAAGAGCCGCGGCGCGGCGCGGGGCGGCCGGCAGCGCCGCCGCCCAGTCCTGCCATCAGGTCGGCCGCAGACCCCAACAACCCGCCCAGCGCGCCTCCAGACAACACCCGCTGCTGCTGCTGGTGTTGTTGCTGGGGCTGACGGTGGTGGTGGTGAGGATTCGACAGCCTCTCCAGGATGTTGCGCCGCGGGCCCAAGGGGACACTCGGGTGCATGCCGAACAGGTCCTGCAGACTAGTACGGCTGCCGCGCAGCGGCAGATGCGTAACACTGCCACCGCCACCGCCGGCGCCATCACCGCTGCGGGCTCCAGGTTGCGACGGCCGCCCACTCGGACTGAGGCTGGCACCGCTGAGCGCCGATCCATTGAGGACGCCAGTGGCCACGGAGTCCACAGGGGCCCCGCCCGCGGCGGACGGCGGGTCTAGGCTGCTGCCGTAGTGGCGGTGCTGCTGCGCGCCGGTGACTGAGGAGCCGGCGGGGCCGGCAGCTGCGGCGTCCGCCAGGCTGCCGGTGGTGCACGCGTGCCGCAGCGTGGCGCTACCCTGGCTGCCTTGCCGGCTGGGGTGAGTGTGAGGGTGCGGGAGCTTGGTGTCGTTGGCGTGGCCGCTGGTGCCGCCTAGCTCGTCTGGGTAGGCGCGGGACACTGATGCGGAGGGCGGGGTGGGCGGCGGCGACGGGTGCGCGTTGGGCACGTCGTCATCAAAAAGCAGAAGCAGGTCGTCCACATGCGAAGGCTTCCGCGGCTGCTGCTGCTGCTGTTGCGGCTGCTGCGTCGCACTGGCAGCCTGCGCTTGTGCTGGGGCAGCAGCAGTGCCGGGTCCCGTTGCCGATGCTGCGGCTGGCGCGCGGCCCATGTAAGACGCGGTCGCGGGCGTCAGGATGCCGGCGGCCGAGCTACCGTCACTGAGCAGGGGCTGGTAGGAGCTGCCGTCGGGCACGTGGCGCCCGCCGGCACCGCCAGGCCAGTGCGGCGCGTGCGACGCCGCCGCCGCGGCCGCCGCCAACAGTGAAGCAGCACCGGCCTTGACGCCCGCCGCCATGTGCGCGATGGCGGGCGGTGGCCCCGTCGCCGCCGCCGCCGCGCCGCCGTCGGACCCCAGGGCCTGCACGCCGCGCGAGCGGCGCTGCAGCGCGAGCAGTGCCTGCATGGCACGGAGCAAGCCACACCACCATGAGTCCACAGCCCAATGGTGGCCACCATGTGCCGGCGCGTCACCCACACAAGCAACAACTGCTTCCCCATCGTAAGGTATTCTTATACACAACAAACGGCACGCGCCTCAACCCAACCCCAGCCCTCGCCCTCGAAGCCCCACCTGCATGTCTTGCTGCAGCTCCGGGAAGCGCGCGCCGATGCCGGTGAGGATCTCTGGCGTGACGACCTCGCTCGCCAGCACCTGCCGCAGCTGCCAGCGGCGGTTGGGGTCGGGCTGCAGCAGGCCGCGGATGAGGGTCTTGCAGCCCTCGCTGACGCCCGCGGTGCCGTTGCGGTGCCAGCCGATGCGGCCGGCCAGCACGGCCTTGCGAATGGCGTCCTCCATGCGCTGGCCGCCGCCCTTCTGCCACGGCCACCAGCAGCTCTTGAAGGGCCAGCAGCCGCCCTGCAGCAGCTGGTACAGCACCACGCCCAGCGACCACCTGTGAGAAATTGGTTCGACGGCAGATGGAGGCTGCGGTAAGAAGCATGGTCATGACACAGCCGGCCTTGATGCAGCACGGCAGAAGGGACGAGTGTCGCAAAACAAGGTGGTCCATGCTTGGCAAAGTGCATGCGAAAAAAGTACGACTCACCAGTCGCCTGCTCGGCCGTCGTCGCCGTGCTTGAAGCCCGCCGGGGACATGGTCCAGGGAGTCCCGGCGATCGCACGCGGCGTGACACCCTCAACGCAGGCCAGTCCAAAACTGTGGAAGACAAGCGTGAAGGACAGGAAAAGTTGCGGTAAACCGTACGCAAACAGTTGCGTTGGCCGAAATAACCGCATGCTGTCAAGGGGCAGGCGCCTGCATGATGCACCCCTCCATCGTTCGCGCCCTATGTTGCAGTGCCGCACTCACTCCATGATTTGGACCTTGCCGCGTGCGTCCATTAGGAAGTTGGGCAGCTTGACGTCTGCGGCCGGGACAAGTGAAAGGGGGGCCGGACCACAAGAATTAGGCAGGGGCGTGCCAGGCACACTGGCGCGGTGAGCCCCACCGGCGAACCGCAGCCCCTAAGCCGCTGCGACGTGCGCAGCCCAGGCCACTCACACGCGACCCCCCGTGCTGCGCTCACCGTGGTGCACCACACCGTGGGCATGGCAGCGGTGCACGGCGTTGACCATCTGCACCCACACCGTCAGCACCTCGGTCTCGTCCACCTGGCCGCCGCGCGGCCCGCCGCTCATGTTCTGGCAGGCTGCGGGCGCTGCGGGCGCTGCGCTGAACAGCCACTCCTCCACGCTGCAGGCCGCCACAGGCATGCGCAGCACCGCCATGTAGGTGGCACGGCTGGCGTCGCCTCCACTGCCCCCGCCTCCGCCCATCTGTGACGCAGATGTACGAAAGCACAGCAAATCATAGAGTTGTGCTTGCGTTGTGGCAGTGAGGTATCCGATGCACAGTTTGTGCGTGGTCTGTGTGACCGTGCGCACGCGCGCAACCCTGGTAGAGCCCTGTGCCGCGCTGCGGCGCATTGCGGTGTGTGGGGCGGGGCCGGACGCCTCACCTCGTCCGCGTACACGCTTTTGAACGCCTCAACGCACGGCAGCACGGACGGCTCTGCCGACATGAGCAGGTGTATCCGCGCCTCTGTCAGGATGAGCGGCGCCCGGTCCACGTCAGCTAGGCACCGCGCGTCCGTGGCGGGGATTAGCTTCAGCGCCCAATCCTGCTTGCTGCCATTGACGGCAGCATCTGGGTGCGCTTCCCGAGCAAGCACCACGTGACTGAAGCCCCCGCCCCCCAGCAGCGACTCCACCCGGTACGCGGACAGGTCCTGTGGGTGGGTGCGAGAGGTACGGTGGGTACAGGCCGCGGTGCAGGCGGTCGGTCGCGGTGTCCAAGGTAAGGCCGACGTCCGCTGAGTTCCGCAATCCCGATACACGATAACGCAGCTACAGGCCAGCCGTCAGTGAGCTCGCCTTGCACGGAAGCGTGGGGCAGACCGCCTCGAACTCGGTCGCTGAAATTGGGTGAGCCAACATCCTCACGACCCTCTAAGCAGCAAACCAACTAAGAAGCTAAACTACAGAATGCGCTGCTAGCTGGTTGCCGGCATCCTGACTTGCCGCTGCGGCAGAAATTGACCGCTGAGTGAGCTGCGGACTGCTTCTATGCCGCCAAGCGCGAGTGTTGAACAAATTACTTTCTATCCTAAATTGTATACACTGAGGACGAGCAAAGACCCAGCTCTGGGGCTTGGTTGTCGGTGTGCGCTGGCGCGATCCAGGCGAACCCCCATCCTTTTTGGAGCTGACGCCCTCACCTGCTTTGCCCGGCTTCCCCTCCCAGTCCTCCCATGCGGACTGCAGATGACATCAAGGGAGCTGATAGCTCAATATCATGGCTGGACAGACGCTGGTAAAGCGAGAAATGGCCAGGCGTAGGTGCCATCAGTGCCATGGATGGGAGGCTCCTTCAAAGGTCCGCCTTGACCTTGAGAGCAGGCGCCTATGATGCGCATGCACACTCGTGAGTTCGCCCATCTGTGCTCACACGCGCACTGAAATGCTGGCTGCCAGCGAGCATCAGGAAGTGCGTGCATTGCTTCTGGGTCCGATGCCCTTCCGACATCCTGATAACTTGGATTCATACATGACAGTTCAAGATGCACCCGCTGCTTGCAAACTCAACCACGCGCCCGTCATGATGACAAATGAGAGGGGGAGTGCGGGGTGGGCCAGGGTGGTCCCAACGCGTGCCGTGCTGAGGCCAGCCAGGGTTTGGGGTGACTATGACGGCCCTGACCTTCTTCCACTTACAAACAACTAATGCATGCGACCAAGATAACACTTGTACTTACCCGGCAGTCCGGTACTATGACAGCGACGATAAATTGAAATGAGTTTGGGCAAGCGCTCGTCCGCGCTATCCGACCTGATTAGGCAGGCAACGGAAGGTTCAAGCAGTCCTGATGCGCCTCCTAACAGCGCACAGGGCAGCACGCCCGCCAGCCGCGCGACCGTTGTGCCCATCATCGGAGTGGGCCAGGCGCAAAGCACATACGCTGCTGGCCAGGATCTCACCGAAACGTTCTTTCCAGGCTCGTCCTTGCGTTCGTCGTTCATGCCAAAGAGCCTGACGCACCATGGCCCCGGAACACACGGCAATGGCGCGGGCCTGCTCGGCAGCTATCGGCCGGGTGCGCACTGGACTCCTGGCGACGCGAGCCAGGTGGGCTGTAAGGCGAAACTCGGCGCAGCGCTTGCGGGGGGGACATCACGTGTAGCATGCAAGCGTCGCGCTTGCAGTGCAGCTCGTCGGTACGAGAAACGTACGCCCATGTACCATGTCATGCATACGGGCATGTATATATGCCGAACCGAAACGGCTGTCTGCAGCGCGGCCGGGCGGCGCGCTGCCGAAAGGCTCGTTGCGTCACACCCGTTGAACCACCCCCCACCCCCCGCCCTTCACGCCCTGCGTCCCCCCCCCCTTGCGCTCCTCCCCTCGTAGGTTTCTGGTGTCTCCCCGCCGTTCGGGACGCTGGGCTCCGCCGCGCCCGGCTCCAGCGTCGCCACCGGCGGCGGCGGCGCCAGCGTGGGCTCCGCGGCGCTGCAGCCCGCCGCGCACCACTACACAGCCACCGACGTGGACGCCGCCGCCGGCGCCGGCGCCAGCGGCGCCACCAGTCAGCCCAACACGGTTGGCGTGTCGCCGACTGCCGGCGCCGGCACGGACGCGCAGCACGCCTGGCCGGCCTGGGCCACGCGCGTCGCCGCCGCGGTTGCCGCGGCCGCCGGCGGCGGGCAAGGCCACGGGCAGGGCGACCACACTGAGACGCATGCCCATGCCCATGCCCATACACCTGCATCCGGTCACAGCTCCGCACCCGCGCACGGTCACGGCTCGGGAGCAACCACAGCGGCGGCGGAGGTCCCCGTCGCTGCCGCGGCGGCGGCTGGCGCCGCCGCCGCCGCCGCCGCCGCCAAGGCGGCTCAGCCGACGACAGGACCGTACGGCAGCGGCAGCTACATCGCACGTGGCTTCCTGTCCTCACAGCTGGTCTACCAGCACGGCAGCGCCGCGCAGCAGGCGCAGCACGCGCAGCCGGCAGCGGCGGCGGCCATGCCGCCTCAGCTAACGCACCGCCGCTCCTTCCAGCAAGCACGTGACAACGCCGGCGGCGCGGCCGTTGTAGGAAGCCTGATGCCGGGCTCATCGGCGTCGGCGGGGGCCTCGGGCATGTTGTCGTCATCGGTGCTGAGCGGCGCGTCCCCGGGCGGGGGCAACATGACCGCCGCGGCGCGTGGCGGCGGTGGAGGCGGAGGCGGAGGTGGAGAACGGCAGCACCGCGGGCGCGCGGCGGGAGCGAGCAGCAGCGGCTGGGAGGGCGAGTTGGCGAGTGAGTGCTGAGTGCTGCGAGCTGAGTGCTAGGGCGTGGAAACAGTCAGATGAACATGTGTGGCTAGGAGTCGCCCAGGTTCCGTGGGTTTGCGGCAAGACACAGTGGCCATTCTTGCACACGTCTGGCCGGCAACCCCGTCCCCGGGCGGCGCCCCGCCCTACTGGCAATCCCTTTGCTTTGCACAGAACCATTGCTTGAGGGACCGGAGTCCCACGCCGACCTGGAGGCGGCACCGGGGGGCGGCGGCGCCGGCCGCGCCCACATCAGCAACAGCTACGGCTCCACGCCGCGGGCCGGCGGCGCCGCTGGTACCGCGGGCGCCGCGGGCGCCGCCGCCTTCGGCACGCCGCTTTCGGGCGCTGTGGGTGCGGTGGAGGAGGTGGGTGCGCCCAAGGACCACCGCGCGGGCCCGCTGAACGCGGTGGTGTTTGGCGTCATCAACGCGGTGGTGTCCATGCCCACACTCATCGCCTACGCCGCCATCGTCTTCAAGGTGAGGTGGTTGTGGGTGGGTGGGTGGGTGGGTGGGTGGGTGGGTGGGTGGGTGGGTGGGTGGGTGGGTGGATGGGCGGCGTCTTGGTCATAACTCATAAGCACTTGGGACTTTCAAACCCATACGCGCGCCATGCAGTGCGCAAACCCCATAGCGCACCTCTGCGTCAGACGTCTCTGTCCCCCACCCTGTCCATTACCTCGGCTTGCGCTCCTGCTTCTGCCTCCCGCCCACCTGCTGCCTGCCGGCCTGCTGCTGCCTACACACACACACACACACACACACACACACACACACACACACACACACACACACACACACACACACACACACACACACACACACACACACACACACACACAAACCCGGCCCCGCAGTCGCCCATCTACGCGCCCTACCTGGACAGCCTGGTCCGCTTCTTCTTCTTCAGCAGCGCCCTGCACCAGTTCGTGTTCGTGGCGCTCAGCAGCCTGCCCTTCGCCATCGGGCAGGTGAGGCGGCGGAGCCGGCTGGTGTATGGCTACTGTGCGGCTACTGTTTCACTGCTGTGCCGCTACTGTGGCTGCTGTGTCTCTCATCCGTCACCAACAACAACAACAACACCTGCTGTCTGCCACCACACCCCCGCCCCGCAGGTCCAGGACGTGGGCCTCATCTTCCTGTCCGCCATGGCCACCGACATAGCGCTGCAGGTGGGGGGAAAGGCGGGGGCGGGGGCGGGGGCGCACGGCAGGGTCTCATCAAAGGCGGGACGGGTGTGTGGATTGGAACGGGCAAAGCGAGCGGTGTTGGTCCCTCAGGGATGTGTAGAATCGTAGTCTGGTTGCACCGGGGCCTTGGCTCGGGTCTGGGCAGCCACCGCGACGCCAGTCGTATGTGTGTGTGTGTGTGTGTGTGTGTGTGTGTGTGTGTGTGTGTGTGTGTGTGTGTGTGTGTGTGTGTGTGTGTGTGTGTGTGTGTGTGTGTGTGTGTGTGTGTGTGTGTGTGTGTGTGTGTGTGTGTGTGTGTGTGCGCGCTAAATACCGAACGTGGAACCGCGCTTGCCGCCGCAGGTGACGGGCCCCGACGCGGCGGCGGTGGCTCTGGGCTCGGCGCTGTGTGTCATGACCCTCAGCACCTTTATCGTGGGACTGCTCACAGTCATAGTGGGTGAGTGAGACTGTGTATACATGTGTGTGTATAAATGTCTGTGTATCAAGAAAGAAGAAGCCCGCCCAGGGAATGTGTGCGTGTGTGTGTACGTGTGTTGAAGAGCACAAGGAACACAAAGCGCTTCAATAGTGTTTGCGATGCAGCCACGTGACGGCATGCGGATGTTACCTGTGTGTTGCACACCAAACGCAAGCCTGACACATGACGCAGGCCAGCGCATGACGCAGGCTTGCCTCGTGCTGTTGACCCGCTGCCCTTGTGCTAGTTGAACACTTGCTCCCCCACCTGCCCCACCCCATCCCTGTGCAGCCAAGCTGAAGCTGGCCGACATGGTGTCGTACGTGCCGCTGCCGGTGGTGGGCGGCTACCTGGGCTTCGTGGGCTACTTCTGCATTGCCGGCGGCACGGCGCTGGCGGCGGGCGTGCAGGTGACTGGCAGGGAGGGGCTGGGGGGTAGCCATTCATGCGAAGGGTATGTATCAAGGATGGAAGTGCGGACATACAGGGGTGCAGCGGGAAAACGCGCCGTACCAAAGTCGACAGCATGGACGCTGCGGGGGTGGGGTGGGGGGGCCAGGGAGAGGCCCCGGGAGGAGGGCTGGAGGGAGCGTAGGGGGGGGGCTATCGAGAGGAGCAGGAGGGCACAGATTGGGCCGAACCAGGGCCGGATGCGAGTCGGGTATCGGTTGCGCACACATACCGCGTGGGGGCGCTGGGCTTGCGTGTCATCTCAGTGCGCCCCGCTCCTCCACATCGATAGCACACATACACACACACACACACACACACACACACACACGGATACACACATCCTTCCGCACCTTGCCCCCGCCCCCCCGGTCTGCAGGTGGACACGCTGGTGTCGTGGGTTCACCTGTTGGCGCCCGACCCACTCATCAAGCTCCTCCCCGCGGCCGCCACCATCGTGAGTGCCGGTTGTAACGGAGGTGCGGGAGCAGTGCAGGCACACACCCAGCCCCCTGCACCTGCCCCCTGCACCTGCCCCCTGCACCCTCACCAAACCTCATCAACCATACGCCCAACACGCATTCCCCTGTCAAAGCCCCCAATCTGTGTCTGCTGTGTCCACTCCTCCTCACGTCTCGTGCTCTCGTTCCCACACCACACAAACCTCTGCCCCCGCCCGCCGCCCCGCCCCTCTGCCCCCCCCCCCCACCCCACCCCCGCCCCTGCGTCCAGACGGTGCTGATGCTGTGTGTGGAGCACGTGTCTCACCCGCTGGCGCTGCCGGCGCTGCTCACCGCCATCCCGCTGGCCTTCCACGGCGTGCTGTGGTCCGTGGGCTGGGACCTGGCTCGGGCGCAGGAGGCGGGATGGGTCATGCCGCCCACCGTGAGTGCGCTGTGGGTGGGTGGGTGGGTGGGTGGGTGGGGGGTTGCAAGGATGGTTGGAAAGCGGGGGGGCGGCCAACTGTTCCGCCTGCTAGGCGTGCATCTGGCAGCACCCCGGTTCCTCGCTGCTTCCGCCACAACCGCCACAACCACCACCACAACCACCCAACACCACCAACACCACAACCACCAATCACCGCAGAAAGGCGAGGCGGAGTTCTGGAAGCTGTGGGAGCTGTTCAACGTGCAGCACGGCCTGTCGGGCGTGGACGTGCCGGCAATGCTGGCGCAGGCGCCCAAGCTGGCGGGTCTGTTCCTGGTGGTGTGCTTCGGTAGCTGCATGGACGTGGCCGCCATCCAGTCCGACATGCCCACGCCACTGGACTTCAATCGCGAGCTCATGACCGTGGGTGCGTGCCCGTCAAGGGGGTGCGGGCGCGGGCCGGGGGCTGAGGGGGCGTGGGCCAGGGGGGTTGCAAGGATGTTGGTGGGCTTGTTGTGGGCTGGTGGATTGCGGCGCGTTGCGGGGGCTGCGCGAGACGCAGCACTGCTTTCGCCGCTACCATACCTCACATTCCCGACTAGCGACTACCCTGCTTCTCGCCACCCACCCCGCCCCGCCACCCGCCACCCGCCATCCGTCCCACACACCCCCCACAGGCGTGTCCAACATGGTCACGGGTGTGTTGGGTGCGGGCTACACCGGCTCCTACATCTTCAGCCAGACCGTGTTCACCATGCGGCAGGTGCGGGATGTGATGCGCGGGGGCCGGGAAGTGGGGGGCGGGGATGCGGGCAACCAGGTTCGTTCTCTCGCCTTGGACGAGCAGGGATTTGTCCTTCCCCATTTTGGCCTTGCGCCCTGCCGTGTCCCCCTGACCAACGAACCCAGGCTTTCGCATGCTGCCGGGCGGTTATTTGTTCATGACACGCATGTACACACATACACACACACCAACTTTGTGTCCTTTTGCTGATTAAGACACCAAGTCTCCATCCCCGCCACCACCACTCCCCCTTCTTCCAATAATCATGAATGTGATCCCGGCCCCGCCCCACGCGCCAGGGTGTGTTCAACCGCATCAACGGCCTGGTGGTGGCGGTGGTGGAGCTGGTGGTGTTCGCGCTGCCCTTCAGCACCATACAGGTACGGCAATGACGACACGGAGGTGCCGGGAGCTGTAGCCCTGGACATGACACGACCTACATATGCAGCACCCCTTCCTTCCCCCCCTGTCTCCGGCATTCTGTCAAGCACGTCTCACGCAACACACCACACGATACAAAACATACAAAATACACATCGCCCTCGCCGCCGCAGTACCTGCCCAGCTTCTACTTCGGCGCGCTGCTGGTCTGGTTCGGCATCGAGATCTCACGGGACTGGCTCATCCTGTCGTACAGGTGTGGGCGGCACTGCACGGCACATACACACATTCATACGGCATGCAGACACGTACATACATACACACTCCCACCTGCTTCCCCTATGACCCGCCACCATCCACCGCCTCCACCACTACCCCCACCCCACCCCACCACCTCAACCGCTTCTTCTATCACCCTCACCACCATCCGCCTGCCCCTCCGACTTCACTTCGTAAATTTAATGCGTGTAACCCCCCCCCCCCCTTCATGTTCCGCAAGATGGTCTACCGTCTACCACTTCCTTAACTAATCATGAATGTAACCCCCCCTGCAGGAAGCTGAGTCGTGCCGAGTACCTGCTGTTGTGGGCCACCTTCATCGCCATCATGAACGCCGGGCTGGAGCTGGGCATTGCGGCGGGAGTGGTCATGGCCACACTCTACTTCGCATTCCAGGTGCGGGGATGGGGTGGAGGGACGGAGGGGCGGAGGGGCTGGAGAGGCTGGAGAGGCGGAGGGGTGCTTGTGTTGGGGGAGGCATGTGGGTAAGGCGCGGGTGCGGTGTGAGGGGGGCGTGGGGTGGGCAGTGTGGGGCCGTGGGGCGGTGGCCTGTGCGGCATGGGGTGCAATTCCGCCGCGTCCACCCCAAACAAGAATGAAACGAAGTTCTCTTGTGTGTGTGTGTGTGTGTGTGTGTGTGTGTGTGTGTGTGTGTGTGTGTGTGTGTGTGTGTGTGTGTGTGTGTGTGTGTGTGTTCGTGCCTGCCTGCCCTTGCGCAGTACGCCCAGAGCCAGGTGGCGGGTCTGCGGCAGGTGGCGGCGCGCAGCGGCCGCACGCACGTGTACGACACCAGTTCGGCCCTGGAGCTGCTGGGGCGGCGGCTGGCGGTGCTGCGGCTCAGCGGCTACATCTTCTTCGGCTCCTCCACGGGCCTGGGCAACCAGGTGCTGCAGCTGGCGGCGCGCATGCTGCAGGTGCGGGGGACGAGGGGGGCAGGGGGGAAAGGGAGGAGGGGGAGGGGGGGAATGGGGAAAGGGAGGAGGGGAGGGGCAGGGGCAGGGGGGGGGTGTAGATGCCAGCTCTAAGAGGATTGAACCCAATGCAGAAGAGCGCGGGGGGAGAGGGGGGATAGCCATTCATGTGAACGGCGGGGGGGGGGTTGAGGGCGTGTGGGTTGGGTGCGGGCGGGTGCGTGGGGGTACGGGTGGGGATGCAGGCGGGGGGCCTGGCGGCGGGGTGGAGAGGGCGGGTCATGGAAGGAGCTTTCCTTAGCGCCCAGCACTGTTCTGACTGCGTATCACAAGCGCCCCGTGCCCTCTTGTGGTTGCGTGTGACTGCGTGTGTGCAGGAGCGGGCGGAGGAGCAGCGGCAGCACGAGGCCTGGGCGCTGTCGGCGGAGCAGGCGGGCTCGGGCTCGGGCGGCAGCGGCCCCGGCAGCCACAAGGCCGACGCCGACTCGCACGCCGACTCGCTCACGGCTCCCATTGACATAGACACACACGCCCACATGACCGTGTCTGCCTCCGCTCCCGCACTGGTCCTGCCGGTGACGCCGCAGCCGCCGAATGCGCACGCGCTGGAGCCGGCGGGATCCGGCCCCGGACCTGGGCACGGGCATGCGCACGCACGTGCGGCGGAAGGCACGCACGGGGCAGGAGCAGGAGGAGGAGGAGGAGGTGGGGGGCATGCGGCGGCGGCGCTGTTTGGAGACGCGGGTGGCGACGCGGGCGGTGGCGGCGGCGCCATGTCGGCTGCGGAGCGGCACTGGCGCGCGGCGCAGGCGGTGGCGCAGGCGCCTGTGGTGCTCATCCTGGACTTCGGGTGCGTGCGAGGAGCGTGCGTCGCGTACGTTGCAAGCCTCAATCACCGGAGCGGGTTCTTGCTGCGCGGGCCACGGGGTGGGCCATGGGGCGGGCCTTCGTCTGGTGTTTCTCACCCGCTCTGTTTTACGATGTGTTGTGTCTGTCAGTACCGCTCGCTTTGAGGTTACACAGTGGTATTAATGCATTTACGGTATGTGTCGCAATCCTGCCGCACACACACACACACACACACACACACACACACACACACACACACACACACAAGGTAATCCGCGGCCGTAAATTTGCATCGCATACACTGTCCTACGCGTAATGTTTTCCTTGTGCTCTTTAACACACACAACACAGGTCGGTGACGGGCCTGGACTCCACCGCGGCGCGCACCTTTGCCACGCTGGTCACCACCCTAGCCAGCCAGCGCGTCAACGTCATCTTCGCCAACCTCAGCCGCCCCGCCGCCCACGACGCCATGCGGCAGCTGCTAGGAGCCAACGGCCTGCCGCTGAGGCCCTTCGTGGCGCCGCCGGCCGGGTCGGCGGCAGCTGCTGCCGCAACGGCGGCGGCGAATGGGGCAAACGGGGCGAATGGAGGTGCCGTGGCGGCGGAGGGCCACGCCGGGGCAGCGGCGTCGGGCGAGGCGAGCAAGGCGCCGCCGGCAGAGGCCGAGTCGCCGCTACTACGTGAGTGGGGACACGGGTCGTGTATGTAGATCCTTGCTTGTCACTCCGGTGTTGTCAACACTGTGTTGTGAATGCTGACGACACGCACACAGGCCCCAGCGCGGGTGGCTGCTGGGAGTTCGGGTCCGTGGCGGGCGCGGTGCGGTGCTGCGAGGACGCCTACTTGGGGCTGGCCACGGCGGCGGGGCTGCTGACCAGCTCGGCACCCGCCGCCGCCACCTCGCTGCAGCAGCTGCTGGCACGCCACCTGAGGGAGGTGCGTGTGGCACACGGGATGCAGGGCATATGTGTGTGTGTTAAAAAACAACAAATCGAAGCCAAGCGGGGTGTGTGTGCGCGTGTGTGTATGTGTGTGTGTGCGTGCGTGTGTTTACCGCGTTCCCGCGTGTGTGTTGCCCTCTATAACGCGTTCCCGCGTGTGCCGCGGCCGCGCAGGTGTTTCCCTCCACCCCCGCCGACCTGGGCGGACTGGTGGCGGCGCTGGAGGGGGTGGTCACTCGGCGGCAGCTGCAGCCGGGGGACCTGCTGTACGGCGCGGGGGCGGCGGTGCGCGAGGTGGCCATCATCGAGTTCGGGGCGCTGCAGGAGGAGGAGCACTACGAGGGAGGCGTGCGCGTGGGGTGAGTGCCGGCCGGGTGGGCGGGCGGCGGGCGTGGGTGTGGGGGTGCGGGTGGGCGGGCGGGCGTGGGTGTGGGTGGGCGGGTGGGCGGGCGGGCGTGGGTGTGGGTGGGCGGGTGGGCGTGGGAGATTGGACGCGTCATGGCTCGATGGGGCTGCGGTGGGGCGCTTCTGAGGCCACTGCTATTGCCGGTAGACGACAAGGTTGCACTCACGCGGCTGCTTGCGTGCGGCATGGCGGCAATGAGAAGCCCTATACCTCCAGGCGAGCACTTAGAGCACCTCGCTCTCGCTCTCGCTCCCAACGGCGCGCATGCCAACCCCGTGCTCACACGCCCACATGCTCACAGGTCCCGCGAGCACGGCCCGGGTGTGGTGGTGGGCGCGCTAGAGTTCTTCCTGTCGCGGCCCGCACCCGCGCCCGTGCGCTGCTCCGCCGGCCCCTGCCAGCTGATCTGCATCCCGCGCGCCGCCTTTGGCTCGCTCATGGCGCACCACCCGCGCGCGCTGGCGGCACTCGAGGTGGGGGCGGCGGCTGTGGGATGCACAGGGGCGTGTGGAGAGGGGGGCGGGTTGGGGGAGCTGGGGCGCGTGCAAGGGAGCGTGCGCGTTGCTGCGTGGGGGTGGGGTGTTAGGGGCATCCGCACTAGGGGCGGGCAGCATTCCGCGGTTGCTGTCGCTCCTTACCTGTCCGGCTCTTGCTGACCGAAGTTGTGCGGCGGCTCGTTTCGTGCGGGTGTGATGCGGCAAAGAAAAGCAAAGCATGACCACGTGTGCACCGCCCCGCGCCTGTACACGCAGGTGCTGCTGATGCGAAGCACGTGCATGGACCTGGCGAGTGCGCAGGAGGCAGCCAACCACGGCACCGCCGACTGAACCCAGGAGGGCAGTGGGGGATGTGTTGCGGCGGGTTCAGGCAGAGCGGTCCGGTGGCTAAGAAACGGCTTTGGTTGGGAGGTGGGCATTGGCATCACAGGTTGTCGGGCACGTGTACAGCGTCGGTGCACAGGCCAGATGCGGTAGATGCGACAGAGCAACAGAGCGATAGAGAGAGAGAAAGTTCAGAAACAGGCGCTTGTGTTAAATACGTGGCGGGTTAGTTAGATCTTTATTGGTAGTTCCGTATGGTGCGGGGCGCCAGCCTTGCGGTGCGCCCACGCGAATAATGCCGTCGCCTCTGGTCGCGGCCGGGATGCCAGCGCATGGTCCCGGCGGCGGGGCTAACGGTGTGGAGGGTTCAGTGCTCCGGGGTCGCCGGTGGTGCTGCCGTTGATTGCCGTTGCGCGGTGAAATTGTTTTTGCGGCAAAGGGATTCGGCAAGGCACGCCCCGCTGCGGATTGTGGGAGATTGCGCAGGAGCTGTGGATTACACAGCCGTGACGGGCGCAGCCTGAAATCATGTTGCCTGAGCGTCTGGTGCTATCGCCTGGCCGGGCGCCCGGAGCACGAGGAATGCGCGTCAGCAAAGTGCCAGCCTGCCAGCATGTCAGCGATGTCTCGGTACAGTAACTCCGGCGTTTCTCAAGCCACACACGCCTTGACGTTGCCTTGACGTTGCCTTGACGTTGCAATTGAATGTTGGTGTCTGGGAATACGCTGCACACTACCGGACTAACGCCACCCTGCCCCTTCCCCTGTCCCATCGCACACCCTTACCCTGTCCCCCCATACACCACACACCTAGTGGCCATGTTGCTGCGACCCGTAGATAGCCCGAGGTGCGCGTAAATACGGCTCCGGCTGGTGCGAAATGCATTTGAGTAGTTGAGTGGACTTCCTGTGTGCTGGCCTTACTTACGCCGCACCTAGATACGCGCCAGCGGTCAACAGCCAGCCGTTCCAACCTTCCCAATCACGGCACACCAACTCGGACACCGCCACCGCCCCACCCCCACCAGCTAACACACAATCCCACACCATCGCCATACAAAAGGCACTGCCGGAGCCAGATCCAATGTCAGCAGGGGCGCTCCTGAATGTCAGCATTGGATCCGCGCCCTTGACGCCCTGACGCTGCGGCTGAACCCCACCTCAGTCCTCACTGCAGACATGCATGCGCGTGTGCCCGCTCACAAGCGCGGCTGCAGTACGCCACCGCACCGCCGCACCCGGGGCAGTAGCTCCACATGGGCGGCTGTAGCAGCTCACTGTCTCCGTCCAGAGCCTCACACAACGGGTCCGCACAACAGGCCGGCAGCAGCGACGCTGCGGCGGCCACGTCTGCGTCCAGGAGGCGCGGCGCGGCACTGCCAGCAGCGGCTGTGACACCTGCTGTAGCCCCGGTGGCCGAGGCTGTGGCCGAGGCCGCGGCCCTCCGGTCAGAGCTGGCGACTCCGCCAGCATGGCACTCAGCTGCCGCCAGCCCTGCTGTGGCGCCGCCCGCAATCGGCGCCCGCGCCCGCACCGGCGCTGCAGGGGCGCTGCCGGCGCCAGGCTCGGCCGGGCCGCCGCTGTTCGACATCTCCGCCACAATCTGGTCCCCAGCCGCAGCAGCAGCGGCAGCAGCCGGCGCCGAGCAGGCCGCCAGCTCCGCTGCCGCCAATGCCAACCCCTCATCCGCCACCTCCCGCGGCGACAGTGGCAGCAGCACCTCCCAGCTGCCCAACAAGTCGCGCGAGAGCGCCGCGCGGGCGGCGCAGCCGCCAGCAAAGTCTCTCCACGCGAAGTGACCGCGGCGCCGACCGCTGGTCTCTTCTTCAGCAACAAACATCGCCAGAGCTTCGAAAGCTGCCAGGACATTGTGCGTCGCGCCGCCACCGCCACAACCGCCACAACCGCCACCGCCCGGCCGCCCGGCGACCGCCCCATTTACGATTGTACAGCCCGCGGTGTGGTACTGAAACAGCGAGAGGACCTCATGAGGCAGCCACAGTGAGTCCGGACGGAGCCGGGAGTCAACCTCTTCCGGCAGCGCCAGGCTGGTGACGTTCAGGGCGATGACTGTCTTTAAGGCCAGGTCGCAGCATTCTGTGCCCTCGGCTCGGCAGGCGTCGAGTTGCGACAGTGCATTGTGCAAGAGCCCCAGGCAGTCCACGTCGGCCGTCAGGAAATGCCGCCAGCTGGCTGCCGCGGCGGCGGCTGTGTGATTGGCGGCGGCGGCTCCGCCACCAGCGCTGCCGCTACCTCCAACTCCAGCACCAACACCAAGGCCAACACCCAAAGCGGCGGCGGCGGCTTCCGCAGTACCGAGCGCCACGTTGCATGCCGTGACCCACCCTAGCAGGCTGCCCAGCTCGCGGTAGAGCTCCAGGCCATAAAGGGGGTCCGTCAGGCGCGACAGCGCCGGCAGCCATCGGTGCAGCGCGTGTGACCACAGCAGCCGCACCCGCCGCGCACGCAAGCGCAGCAGCTGCTGCGCCTCCTCGGTGGGCGGCGTGGCGGCTGCGCACGGCCCTGCTGCGGCTGCTGTGGAAGCGGGGGGGCAGGGGCTGCCACGTGTGCAATACAAGTCTCTTTCTGACGACGCCGCCAGCAGGGAGGCCCAGCCCAGGAGGCCCGCCAGGCCGCCGCCGCCATAAACACCGCCACCACTGCTGCAATCATGGCCGCTGCCACCACCGCCGCCGACTGTAGCAGCCGCCGCCGCCGCCGCCGCCGCCGCGGCCTCCGCCTCCGACGCTGCTAGGGCTACCAGCGGCATCGTGCTCCGCGCCACCAGAGGCAACGGCGGCAGCAGCTCCACCACCGTGTGCGCCAAGCACGACGCCCCAGCCACACAGCGGCTGCCGCCCCACCCAGTAGTCTCCTGCGCCTGCTGCTCGTCCCCCTCTTCCTGCCCTGAGCCTTGCCACTGCGACTGCGACTGCAACCCCGTGTGGTCGTGCAGCTCCCCCACCGCGGCGCTCAGCCGCTTGCCCATACTCGTGATCAGCGCCGCCGTCTGCCGCGGCGGCGCGAAGGCCATAAACCGCTGCAGCAGTTGCCAGCAGAAGCAGCTGCCGCCGCCGCTGCTGCCGCCGCTACTGCTGCCGCCGCATTTGGCAACCGCTAACGCGGACATTGCCACCCGGACGGCGGCCTCGGTGTCGCCGGTTCGGCGAAGCACCACCTCCAGTGCCGGCAGCAGCCCGGCCGCCAGCGCAGCAGCCAGGCTCGCCGGCGCAGTGTGCAGCAGGACTTCCGTGTCTGTTGTCGGGGACAGGAGCGAGGGGCGCAGCAAGTCGCATGTCACACGCAATCGCACCCGGGCCTGGTGCTCATCACGTCGAACCCGCCCGTCAGTCCACAACTGGCAGTCTGCGCCGGAATGCCGGTGTGGGTGGATGTGCCGCTGCAGTCTGTGGGCGACCGGCGGCAGGCCCCAGATACACGATAGCTCCCCTGGAGCTCTGCGGCTAAACCCCTCTCTCGTACGGCGCCAAAATCACTTCTTCGTGTTGTGTCTGGGAAAGGATTGGGGTGACATGCGATGTGCGGAAGATGACAGACGGGTGCGCGTTCGGAGCAACCAAAGGTAAGGCATCCACGCAATGCAGGGCCATGTGTCCGCCTTGCGGTGGCGGATTGTTGTGATCCTCCTGATCACCCACCTGGTCCTGCAGTCGTGGACAGGGCCTGTTGTAGTGTGTTACACAGGTTGTCAATAGAGACGTCGCCCGCCGCCTCAGCCGCATCACGCGGCCCATTCGGCAAGATAACGGCCGCCATGCTCTGCGGGACCATCCGCAGCATCTGCACGGCCGCCTGCCAGTACCTACGCGGCAGGGGCGGACAGCCGTCGCACCCCGACGCGCCGCCTGCCGCCTCCGGGCCCGCTGCCTCCGGGCCCGCGCCCGCCGCTGCCGCTGCCGCTGCCGCCGCCGCCGCATGCCGCACTTGCCCGTCATCTACGAGCAGCCACCTCGCGGACATCAACGCATCCGTGGCGGCGTGTAGCGCCTGCCTGGCTGGCAGCCGCAGCTGGTATAGGGCTGGCGATCCCGCCACTGGCCCCGCCAGCGCAGCTGCCGCTTCGGCCGCAGCCGCTGCTGCCGCCGCCGCGCCCTCTGCAACAGTCGGCTGCCCGGCTGTGCACGGCGTCGCCGGCTGCTGCTGCAGCGGACACGCTTCGTCGTCAGCAGCTGCCTCTGTGGACGCTGCTGCCAGGTCCACAACGCGCAGGCACACACGCGTCAGTGCGCGGCGGCTAACTGGCCAGGGTAGGTGCGCAGTTGTGCCCAGCGTGCCGCCGCCGCCGTCACCTCCCGCGCTGCCACCGTCGCTGCCCAAGCCGTCGCTGCCCCTATACTGCTGAACGGCGTCGCTGGGCTGTAACGTGTCCGCCTGTAGCAGCTGCGCCAGCAGCGCGAACGGCACTGGCGAGAGCCACAACAGCAGCGGCAATACCCCGCCACCGTCACCGCCGCCGCCGCCGCCGCCGCCGGACAACTCTTGGGAGGCGCTAGTGTGCTGCTGCTCCGCCAGAAGCGCCTGCATCTGGGGGCGCAGGTCGCAAGCGGTGCTCGCGGCGCCCCTGACGCCAGGCACCGGCAGCCCTGTCGCCAGGTCTTCCGGAAGGCCCCACACGCCCCGCGCGCCGCCGCCGAAGCCCGCCGCCGCCAGCGTCGCCACCACCTGCGACAGCGCCAGCGTGCGGAGGCAGGTGCCCCAGGGCAGCGGCGGCGGCAGCCGGAGCGAGCCCCTGCCAGCCGTGGCCGCAGCCGATGGCTGCCTAGCGATGCCAGTGGTGGCGGTGTCAGCGCCGTCGCCGGCGGCCGGCTGTCTCACTGAGTCCATCCAGCAATAGGCGGCCACCAGCCCCGCATCCAGGCACCGAAGCACCGGAACAAATGTGTCCCCGCGCCGCCGCCGCTGGAGCTGTCCGTCCGCCTGCGTGCTGTACAACAGCAGCCGGGCCGCGTGCTCCAGGAAGCCGCTCTCGCTCAGCTCCTCCAGAAGCATTGACGCCTTGTGCCCGCCCACCCCCGTGCTCTTGCGTGCACCTCTGCAGCCGCAGCCGCCGCCACTGATGCCGCCGCCGTCACCACTGGCTGTGCCGCCGTCGGCATTGGCGGCCGCGGGCCCAATGAGGCAGCAGCTACTGCCTGCATCCCTTTGTATGCGCGGGGTAAGGGCCACCGCTGCAAGTGCCAGCAACAGACGGCACGCGTCGTTGATGGCGTTGAGGAGCGGCTCGGGGTCGGCCGGCAGGGCGGCACAGGCGCGTGCCGCCACGCGGCTGTGTGTACGCAGCACCTGAGTCCGCAGGACGCAGCGGGACACGGCCGCCACGGCGGCGGCGCCGCTGCACAGCAGTCGGGCGACCAGTGCCATCACCCGCTCGTGGCAGTCGAACAGCCGCCTCGACCGCTCCGCGTGCTGCTGCGCCCGACCCACCGAGGCGCCAGCGCTGCCGCTGCCGCTGCCACAGCCCTCCGCCGCCGCCGCAGCCTCGCCCGCCAGCGCCGCCACGTGCGCCGCGCTCAGGCTGGCAGACGTGTATGGCAGCAGCTGCAGCAGCGGCAGCCGCGCGGCGGCCGGGATGCTGACGGACACCCGCTCTTCAAGGATCAGCTGCTGGAGCAACAGCATGCCGAGCAGCTGGACGGAGTCCTCATCCGGGTCACGCCGGCAGCTGTAGCTCTGCAGGAGGCTCGACACGCAACCGGCTAATGCATCGGGCCCGAATAGCTCCAGGCTTGGCACGTCCTGCGGAGGGGGCATGGGAGCGGTGGGGGCGAGAACCGTGGGTCACAGAGTGCAGGGCGTGCGAGGCTGGGCTGTGAGCGCGAAGGAAGGTCCTGCAGCGCGAGCTACCTAACGGGCGTAGTGCTCACCATCTGTGGCTTACGGCGGCCTTTTTTAAAAACCTGATGGCAGCGTTGACATGGTCTTGGTCGCGCTCTCCTCGCCTGCTGGATGCATCATGCATAGTACAAGCAGTCTCTGCTATGCTCTTCAGTAGCGTTTACGGTATTAGCAGCCAGCAGGCCCTGTTCTGACAAGACCATCTTCGCCCTCAAGTCCCCCCCCCCATCGTCCACCCGCACGGAGCGGCCACCATCGACCGCCTTCGTCCTTGTCTGCACGCAGGGCTTACAGAGCTCTGGATGCCGGTATCCAAGTCAGCCAGCAACCCACTACAGCTGCGCAGTCCACACCACAGCGCTCCTTTTGCATCGCAATCCTCAACCCACGGGCTCACGAAACAGAAGAACTCAGCGCGCACCCCTCCCCACCCTAAGCAAACACCTGACCGCGCCGTGCTTGCAAGACACACATGCCTCGGCTCAGGATTCCCGTTCCTACCGGCACTGGCCAGCACCAGCCTTACACCACCAACACCAGCACCTCCTGCTCCTCCCTGACTCCGACACGACAACGGCCCCGCACCCTTAAGCCCAGGCCATGCCGGCCCCTTCATGCGCGTCCTTCCTCCTCCCCTCCTCAACCCAGCGCCTCCCCTACCCCCCACCCCTCCACGCACCCCGGTCCGCGCCTCCCCCATCCCTCCAAGCAAACAGCCCCTGCAAGCACCTCCTCCTTCTCCTTCCCTCCTCCCCCTCATCCTCCTCCTCCTCCCCTTCCCCTCCTCCTCCCCTCCTCCTGCTCCCCCTCCTCCTCCTCCTCCGCCTCCGCCTCTAGCCCATCTTGTTCTGGATGAGCCTGTGGATCTGGCACAGGTACTCCACGTAGCTCATGCCCGCCGTGGAGCGGTCCTCCACCAGCATGGCGAAGAAGGCGCTCTCCGCCGGGTCGCCCTTGCGCGCCACACGCAGCCGCATGAAGCTGCTGCGCTGCAGCCGCACCTTGGTCAGCAGGTCCAGCAGCAGCCGGTTGGGCCAGCTGTCGCGCGGCAGCAGCGACACGGCCTGTGTGGGGGAGGGGGTTACATTCATGACTAGTTAAGGAAGTGGGGGCGGGGAAAGGCGTGTGTGTGTGTGTGTGTGTTAAATTCATGATTAGCTGGCCTGTGACATAGGAGCGCAGTCGCGACACGTCACGCAAGGCCAGGGACTCGCTGCACCGGGGCGGAGGAGGGGCGGCCCGGGTCAGGGCTGCAGGCCATGGCTGGCTGGCGGGCTGCCAGTGCGCGCGAGGGGCCGCAGCCGCTGCCGTGCCTCGTGCCTCACCGCGGGCTGGCGCAACAGCTCGTCGTAGGAGGGCACGCCCAATAGGTCGTGTAGCAGCTGCTGCGGCACCGCCCGGTCCAGGTACAGGATGGCCTCGTAGCTGTGGGGGGGTTGCGGTGGGTGCGGAGGAGGGGTGCGCGTGAGCAAGGGGCATGGCGTGTGTACTGCAGTCCGTCAAGGGCAGGCGGCTGCCAGTGGCCGCCGCGCTCCGCCGCCGCCCCCGCGCCCCTTACTTCCTGTCCCAGCGCTAACAGCCCAGCCCCTGCACCCTGCCGCTTCGTCCCTACGCCCCTCTCCCACACCCCTCCCCTACGCCCCACTCCCACAACCCTTCCACCTCCCCTACCACCCACCCGTTCTCCAGCAGCGACACGCCGCCCGACTCCAGGCTCTCGCTGGAGAGCGTGAGCCCCTCGAACGTGTTCCCATCCGCCGCCGTGCAGTTGTCCTCCGCCGCCTCCGCCAGCATGCGGCCCAGCGGCAGCAGGCGCGGGTACAGCAGCGGCCCCACGCGGCTGCAGGGCAGGCAGCCCATCTGCGTGATCCACAGCGCGCGGTCGTCCGGCTTCACGTTGTCCTGCAGTAGGGGGGAGGGGGCCAGGGGGAGGGGGGATTCCATGCATGATTAGTTAAGACGAGACAATGTTGATAGGTGGAGCGGGACAGGTAGCGGGTAGGGGGAGGGGGGGCAGAGAGAGGCAGAGTGAGAGGGAGGGGAAGAGGTCCAGGGATGGCTGTGGCAGGGAGCAGGGGCGAAGTGGTGTTGGACAACCTGGAGGTGTTGATAGGCGCCCGCTGCTCGTGCACCCAGGCCCAAGCGCGCACATCCGACTGCATTGCTCTTGTCTAGCTGGCCGCCTTCGCTCGCTACCGTCAGCCAAGACGCCGGCAGAGTCCCCTCCCCTCCCTCCCCACGCCGCTACCTACTGCCCCACCCCCTGCCCCGCACCCCCGCACCCCCCGCACCCCCGCACCCCCACGCCCCCGCACACCTTGAGCCCCGCGCCCTTGAGCAGGCTGAGCGCGTACAGGGGCAGCAGCTTGAGCGCCTCGGGCAGGATGAGCTGCACCGCCGAGGAGCTGGAGGCGCAGTAGCGGCGGTAGGCGTACAGCGTGGCCACCACCGCGGCCGACACCAGCTCGCGGCAGGCGCCCAGAGGCTGCTGGCCCTGCAGCGCCACAGCCACGCGCCGGCCCAGCGCGCAGATCTGCGGGGCGCGGTGGAGTTGGTGAGGGAGGGAGGGCGGGAGGGATTGTGATGGGTACAGGATACAGGGATGAGGAGGGGGTTGCAAGGATTGGTACAGAGAAGTGTAGCGAAATGGACAGCAGGTGTGGTGTTGCGCGTAGGGGGAGGCCGAGCATGGTTAGTTGAGACCAGATGATGTTGACAAGGGGTTGGCCCAGCAGCGCGGCCGCAAGGATTGGCTTGTTGCTGCCGCACTGGTGGCCTTGAACACAGGCGTACCGAGTGACAGCAACAGCGCCGCTGCCTCTCCCCTTGCTCCTGCCCCAGCCCCAGCCGGCCATTTCACCCCGCTACCACCCCTACACCACCCCCACCCCTACATCACCCCCACCGCCACCACACCGCCAAGCCGCCCACCTGCGCGTCCAGGTCCGCCCCCTTGAACACGGTGCTGATGTTGTCGGTGACGGGCAGCGCCAGCGTGTGTACGCGGATGACACGCTGCCCGGCCACGTTGGTGTACAGCAGCGCGGCCTGCAGCGCAGGGAGGGAGAAAGGGGACAAGAGGAGAGGGAGAGGGGAGAGGGGGGAGGAGGGGAGGAGGGGAGGAGGGGAGCGAGGTGACGGGGGCGTAGGGGCAAAAGCGAGTTGAGCGGGTGGGTGGGTGGGTGGGTGGGAACGCGGCATGGATGGGGTGGAGAGGTGGACCTCCCCTCACTGCACTGCCCCAATCCACTCCCAACCTGTCCCCAAACCCGTCTCTTCCCCCATCGCCACCTCCGCTCCACCGCCTCTCCCACTCCACCGCCCCGCCCACCTGCACGTAGGCCTCGCTGCCCGCCGGCAGCTTCTCCGTGAGTGTGAGCCGCGCCAGCAGCGCCTTGTCGCAGTCCACCGCCGGCAGGTACACGTCCGGGGTGGCTGGAGGCCTGGGAGGGGGAGAGAGAGCGGGAGGGAGAGCGCGAGGACAGAGGCGTGTGTGGTGTGAGGTGAGAGGTGATAGGGATTTGCGTTTGAAGCAGGGATTGGGGGCCTGGTCTTGACCTCAGCGCAGACTCCAATTATCACCGTATTAGCGCTGACACCCGGCTTGCCAGAACTCCCCCCAGCAACAGCAACCCCGTCCAACCTTCCCCTTTTGCTGATACCCTGTTCCCAATCTCTTCACCTTGCAATCCCCTTTCCGTCCACCCGCGCACTCGCTGCGCACCTGTAGCAGTGCCCCGAGTACGACTCCACGTCCAGGCCGCTGCTGCAGCGCACGCGCATCACGGCCTCCAGGCCCTGCTGCCGCGCCACGTTCCAAGACAGGTCGTTGACCAGCTGGTCAAAGTCGTTGACGGGGCTGTACGGCGTGTAGCTGTACACGGTGCCGCCGGTGGTGACGGCCAGGTCGGACAGCGAGGCGATGTCCACGTAGCCCTGCCCCAGCACGGACAAGTCCACGCAGATCATGTGGTCGGCGGCGGTGGTCGCCAGCGAGCGCAGCGTGTTGTCCTGCGAGGACGGGGGCGGTGGTGGGTGGGCGGGTTACATTCATCAGAGACGTGACGGCGCAGCAAGGAACAGCAGCGGGCCGGGTGGGTGGTTGGGGGTTGCAGCCAGGGGCGTTTGGTAGGAGGCAGGGGGAAGGCAGCCAGTGATCTTGTTGCTGTGCTCTTGAGGTGCGATACGGTAATGCAGCGCCATGCGGAGGTTCGCGCCCTTTCAGGACCGGCTGCCGCCACAACCCTGACGGCCCGGTCTCAATACCTCTGCTCCCACCCCAGCTCCTCATCCACCTCTACCTCCCCTGATCCTGCGCTGCTGCCCCCCGCCCCCCCCGCCCCACCTAGCCCTCCATCCCCTGCTGCGCCCTCCTCCGCTCTCCTCCTCCTCGTCCCTCCTCCCTCCCCCCCCTCCCTTCCGCCTCCCCCACTGCCCCTCTGCCCACCTGGCTGACCAGGTAGCTGAGCTTGTCCTTCTCGCCCAGACCCGTGGCCTCGCGCGGCTTGAGCGCGTGCACGCCCACCGCCGGCAGCGAGGCCACGAAGGCGTGCACCTTGCCGCCGCCGGGCTTCAGCAGATCGATAGCAGCCTGGGCAGTTGCGAGTGGACGGGTGAGAGCCATGGGGGCAGGTGGGTGACGGCCGCTCAAGGAGCGCGTGTCAGCGCGTGTCTCCCGATCCAGGCTTTGTCCCATACACCGCCCACCACTTCCCTACCGTCCCAAGAGCCGCCACCGCCGCCGCGGTTGTTTTCCCCTGGGCTCCGCTCCGCTCAACCACCGCCTCCTTCCCCGCCTCCTCGCCCCAGCGCACTGCCCAAGCCCGCCCGACTACCTACGGTAATGTACAAACGCTCGCATATGCGGCTGCAGTGTCTCCTTGCAGCGCGACTGTTTCCTTACGATTTGGTTCAGAGTTAACCCCTCCGCGCACCTCGATGGCCGCCCCCGCGCAGTTCTCGTTTATCCTGTTGTTTGCCCACATGGCCGGCAGCCCCTCCAGAAGCTCTTTCAGCTGCTCCCGGTACTCCTCCAGCTCCATGAGCAGCTTGCCGCTGTTGTGTGTTGATGGCGCGGGAGCGGCGGGAGCAACGGCAGCAGAATAAGCGCGATGGCCGGCAGTGCACGTCAAACACAAACACATGTACAACTCGCGCATGCAGTGTCCCCATCCCCTCGCCAAGAGCTTGTGCAGCGCCTGTACAGCCTCAGCCCGCCCCCACACAGCGCCGGGCTCCGCCGCACACCCTCTCTCACCTGGTGGGCGCGAACACGTCGTTCACGTCGCTCATGACCAGCATCTGCGGCGCCGCGCTGGGCGAGCGCACGCTGTAGAAGTGCACGGCGCTGTCGTACGTGGCGATGCCGACCAGCGCCCGGGGGCCGCCTGCGTGTGCAGAACATTGGTGGTCAGGGGCTACACTTCCTCGCACCCCTTATGGCAGGGATAACTTTCTCGCACCCCCTATGGCAGGAATATAACTTCCTCGCACCCCTAATGGGGCAACACCGTAACCGAGGTGAGAGGCCCTGCATGCGGCTGGATTAAGAGCGCGCAACAATCAAAGCGGGGCCCGACACAGCAGACCGACGAGTGCCGCGTCACATCCAGCGTCGTGTCTGCCCCCGGCTTTGGCCCTGTCCCGCTTCCACACTTAACAGTGGCGGGGCGAGTTGCCAGTCGAGTTCATAGAAGAGCTAGGCGCCATACCGTACTGGGTTGCGAGCGGAGGCCACATGCCACCTCCCGCGCCGCCTCCTCCTTACGCGTTCTTGCCGCCTCAGGCGTCCGCAGCACGATCCCGCCTTCGCAAACGGGCTGGCTGTCGGCACCGCCCGCACCTTCAGCCCCGTTGTAGGCTCCCGAGCCCGACCGAGCCCATACGCCACCCCAGAGCTTCCAGACAACATGGACTGCGACTTCAAGCCTACCGCGCGCGTCATGCCGGCACCTCAAGGGCTGTACAACCCCTTACTCGGCGGCTTCGACGGGCGCGGTGGGCTTGGCGTCGAAGTCAATGTTGTCTGGAAGCTTTGGGATAGCGTATGGACTCGGCGAGCCTACAACGGGCCTGAAGGTGCGGGCGGTGCCGAAGCTGCCGGCAGCCAGCCCGTTCGTACAGACAGTGTCGCGCTGCGAGCAATCCTGAGGCAGCAAGAATGCCCTTGCCCTCCGTCCCACCACCCCACGTCCGGTCCCGCCCCACACACGCTCTTCTCCTCCCAACTCGCCCCACCTGTCCCAACCCACACTTGGCTTCCTCCCCTAACCCGTCCCTCCACCCCAGGTACTGCACGCACGCACCCTGCACGCGGTCCAGCGCCGCCGCCACGGCGCGGCACAGCGAGGCTGTGGCGCCGGTGGCGATGGCGGTCTGGCTGACGTCGATGAGGAACACATGGGTGGGCTGCATGGGCGGCCGGAACACGTACTCCTTGGAAGCCAGGTACTCCACAGTGCCGCGGCACAGCTCCGGCCGCTCGTCTGCGTGGGTGCGGTGGGTGCGTGCGCGGGTGTGTGAGAGCGCCGGGTGAGGCGAGAAAGGCGAGCGTGGGCAGTGACTTGTTGGCAGCTGCCGAGCGTGCCTGGATCGTCACTGTGCCAGGCCCTACCCTGCGTTTGCCTTTTGCGCCGGGCGCTCCCCATTGCAGCCACCAGGCCGGGCGACCTTCCGGTCGCAGCATTTGCCCTCTCGCCCCCTCCCTCGGCCCCCACTAGCCCTACGGCCAGCTCCCAGCCCGCCCATCCACACACACCCTGCAGTCTTCAGTGCATCCTGTACCGCTTTTACAAACATCCTTGCGCCCCCCACCCCCGCCCCCGGCCTTTTTGCCGCGCACCCGCATCGCGGCGGCGCCCGTCCGGCGAGAGGTGGCAGAAGTAGTGATCGGGTGTGTTGTTGGACAGGCCGCAGAAGTTGCAGGTGAAGGAGCGGCCCGAGGCGGTCCAGCGCATCCAGGGGTTCATGTACGCCTTGCAGCGCCCGCACCGCACCGGGCCGCTCTCCGTCACGTCCACAATCTGCACGGCGCATGGCAATGGCACCGGCGGATGTGCACGTGGGTGCCAGGGGTGGAGGCCAGGTGAGGCATGTGCAGCACGGACCCGTCACTGTAACTCTGTGCTTGTACAGTACTGTCATAATACAATGACCGGCTGCTGGTGTCTCGGGCAAATACATTGAGGGCGTGCAGTTAGCAAGAGGCACCGCGGGGATGCAACCCTCAGGCCCCGCGGACCCATCCATCACACCGGGCTGGCACGCGACACTCTCCTTGGGAGGACTGCTTCTCCACAAACCCGCCAGTCAAAGAGTCCAGACAGCAACCCTCGAGCGGGTGAAGCAAGGAACAAGTTCGTGGGTTGCCCCGCATGTCACCGACACACCCCAGCTGACTGAGCTGAACAGCTGAACACCCATGTACCCCTCAAGTTTGCCGTACTGCCGCGGCAACCCGCCCTCCTTCCTACCCAGAGCCCGCCGTAGGAAACTCAGCAACACCGTCATTCCCCGTTCCCTCCTCCCTCCCTCCCTCGCTTTCTCGCTCTCCCTCCCCCTCTGCCTGTGCTCCGCTCGTTTTAGTTGGTTTTGGTTTTGTTCGGGCTGGTATTCACAACCCTCCCCCTACCCGATCTCCCACACCTGGATGGGGTCATCCCCGGGGTCGGGCAGCGCCAGCGGGCTGACCACCAACGCCAGCGGCATGGCGGCGTTGCCCAGCAGCTCGGGGCTGTGCGGCACGTGGTTCAGCGTGGCGCGCAGGTAGCGCGGCGAGCAGCTGCCGCGGTCGCGGACCTGCGGGCGCAACACCAAGGCACAGCGGGTGGCCACCGTTTGCTCCTGCGCACTCCACGGCGCTCCATGCCTACGCGGCTATGCCCCTGTCCCCCACACCACAGCCCACGCCACCAACACACGCACCAAGCACACCAGCAGCTCCATCCCAACGAATGCACGTCACTCACCACAAAGCGCGAGGACGCGGCGGGCGGCAGGTTGTGGCCGCCGGCAATGCGCGTGTCGAACACCAACATCTCGCTGGAGGCTGGCTGTGCCACCGGGCGAGGGATCTGGCTGGGGTCGATGCGGCTGGAGCCGGGCGCGCCAGCACCCGACGCCTGGCCCGCAGGCCGCTGCTGACCGGGCGGCGGCGGCATGCCGGGAGGCCCCGGCGGGGGCGGCCCCATGCCCGGCGGTCCCATGCCGGGAGGACCGGGCGGGGGCGGCATGCCCGGCGGGTAGGCGCCGGGAGGAGGCGGCGGGCCGCCGGGCATGCCTGGCGGCGGGAAGCCGCCAGGCGGGCCGGGCGGCGGCGGCATGCCTGGGGGGCCCGGGGGCGGCGCGCCGTAGGGAGCCCCTGGCGGCGGCGGCATGCCGGGCGGCCCCGGCGGCCGCATGCTGCCTGGCGGCCCGGGCGGCGGCGGCATCATGCCGTTGGGCGAGGGCGGCATGCCATGCTGCTGCTGCTGCATGCCATGCTGCTGCTGCGGCACGCCCATGAGCGCGCCGCTGTGCTGCGACGGCGGCGACACGGACGGCATGTTGAGCGGCACCGCGTTGGAGGGGAAGCCGCCGAGCGGCGCCATGCCCGGCGGGCTGGGGGGCGGCGGCATGCCGGGAGGCCCCGGCGGGGGCGGCATGCCGGGAGGGCCTGGGGGCGGCGGCATCCCACCCTGCATGCCAGGCGGCGCCGGCGGCATGCCTATCATCCCTCCTGGCGGCGGCATGCCCTGTTGGACAAGAAGAATGGGAGGAGGTTTACACACCCATACACACGGCCTCATTCGCACACGCGCCACGCAACCTTGCCCACACCCATTCGCAACTCACCCCAGGCGGTGGCGGGGCGCCGGGGGGCCCGCCGATGCTCATGGCTCCAAAGGCCTGGTTGAGTGGCGCGCCACCCGGGGGAGGAGGCATGCTTGGAGCGAAGCCGCCCGGCCCGGGAGGAGGAGGCGGGGCGCCAAACCCGCCCGGCCCGGGAGGAGGCCCGCCAGGGCCGCCGGGGAAGGGGGGAGGCGCCCCGAAGCCACCAGGCGCAGGCGGCATGCCGCCTGCAACGAAGGACAAGGTGGCGGGGCATGAGGACGAGCACTCCGGACACACGAGGGCAGGACTGGTCCGCACGGTATGGGGTCGGAGGCGACGTGTCCCGCGCGCAACGCTGTTTTATGGCGCCCTCGCCCTCTTGCGGTGCTGAGTTGAGCTATAACTGTGGTCCAGGTGCACCGCTTGGCGACGCGGACCCCTCGCGAAGACGGTGTAGGTCTGCACTGATCGTGCGCTGCAGCCCCTTCCCCAAAAAGTTATTGATCCAGCGCATCCGCTACAAACCGCTTATTCATATTTATCGCTTACCTGGCGGTGCTCCAGGTCTAGGTGCGTACATGAAGAAGGATTCCCGAGTCCGTGCGTCCTCTTTGCGGAAGTGGGCTTTAAGCTATGATAGGATGGCCTTCCTAGACATCTGCCAGCGAGGGCGCGTACTTCGCTCAACAAAGCCTGGTATAGTGGGCTCGATCGTCGCGTGGTAAATGTCCTTTGCGCGCCTGGCCCCAGAGCTACGGCCAGTGTTGGCCCTATCTAACTCAAGTGTGTGGGGGTCACCGACGGTTAATGGCAGGCTGGGATGGGTAAGAAGCTCCCGAATGCAGCCAAGCTAAATTCCGCAAGACCTGCATACGCGTGTGTTGAGTCTTTGTTTTACTGTTTGCGTTTTATGCATGTCAAGAATCAAGTAAAAAGCTTGGACACTTCAAACTACCGCAACAGTCGTTCGCCTTCTGTCGCTCTTAATGCGCTTCTGCTAGCCCAACAATGACAAGCTCCACACCATTCACGCTTTTCAATAGGGGATGGCGACGACAGGACACTGCAGACGAGGAGCAAGCAATGCACCTGCCGCTTCCTGCGTACAGTTCCTCGGACGTAGGCACCAGGCGCAATGGAGACCACTCTCACAGTGGGCGCCACATGTTCCGGCTCGTTGACAAAAGGTGCGCAGGCGGGACTAGAGAGGGAAGTAGGCCGAAGACGCGGGCAAGGAAAGGACGTCGCGAGCTGGGCCAACGGCGCGGTCTCACACCCATTGTCATGTTCATCTAGATGTACTGGCAAGTCCGCAGCCCGCAGCGGTGCGGGTTCAAGGGGGAAGTGCGGGTCGCCTCGGAGTCTTCGCCTTCGAGAGCTGGGAGCCTTGGGGGCACGTTCCGACGTCGCCGCCTGCTGCCGACTGCTCCAGACTGCTCGGCCGCTGGCGCAGCGTTAGGCCAGGGAGCCGCAGCCCGCCTCGGGACTCCTCCAAACCGCCGCTGCCAGCATCCATTTCCCACGCAGCGCCTGCCCCACAGGCATGGCCTCACCCAACGTGACGCGGCCGCGCGTCCCGCCGGGGGCCTTCGCGCACCGGGGCACGTGCCGGGGCATAGACCGTTGCCCCAGCGCAAACTCAACAGGCAGCCTTCCTCAATTGTTCCTCTTGTAGCTAAGCATCTTCTAACCTTTGCTAACTCGCTGCGCAAACCCCCGCGCATAGCTACGCAACATGGCGCTCGCAGCTGCCTCTCGCTCGCTGGCTTTGTTGCTTTTCCCAGCTTCATGCACACACACGCGCTGTATCGGGTCGCACAGCAACACTGCCCGAGAGTCAGCGCACCGCAGCGCATCCCCGACCGCCTCTGTCCTAGGCCGCCGCGCCCGCAGCGCTGGAACGTTGACACACAGCGCACGGCGACGTCCGTTGCACCCCGATCAGATTGAGTCGTACGCAGCTCCGCCTCAGCCTCAGCGCCTCCTCCCGCCGACTGCATCGTGCCTGGCCCTGTACCGGGGCTGGGCAATCCAGTGCATCAGCCGGGCCGCGCACTTACGGCGATGGCAGCACTGGTCTCGAGTGGCTTTGTGCGCGGCACAGCCCCCGCTATAACAGTAACAATCAAGGAAGGCCGGCGGTCGAGTTTGCGCTGGGGTGACGGTCTTGGATCGCAATGCCCCGGTGCCCCGATGCGCCGGCGAGGCGCGTCTCGCTAAGTTACACTCGCGCCTCCCTCACACCCCGTACACGCCGCCTGACCTAGCCGAAAAGTCTTACCCCTGCCCAATCCCTTACGCCCTTCCCCTCTTACCCCCCCAGCCGCGCCTCCAAGGGAATCGTGCGCTTTGGACTGCCCTCGGGCGGCTGGTACAACTACTGGACCGACATCTTCCACACGCTACTCAATGTGAGGGCTGAGCTGCGTTTAGCGGGCGAGAGGCGGGACTGCGGAACGGGGCAGGGGCCGTTTGAGGCGGGGTGTGGCTCTTACAGCGAGGGATGGGCCGAGGGATGGGCTGAAGCGACCACGAGCGGGCGGTGTGAGCCGTCGCCGGGTGCAGTCGAGGATGCTGGCGGCTTACCAGGTCTTCAGGTCCGGTGCTCGACGGCTCGACACTTGGGGATCGTGGCAAGAAAAGTTGTACTGGTGCCGGGCGTGTCTGTTGCGGTGTGAATAACGGTATGTGCCTGTCTGCCTACCTGTGCGGCTGCAGATGCCGCGGTACCGCTTCCTGGTGGTGTTCTTCGCCATCTACCTCACAGAGGTGAGCTGGGGGAGGTCCTGTAGAGGGGTGCCGCCGCACAACTTGTGGATGAAGCAAGGGGCCGAGAGCAAAGGTTGGGCAATTAGGTTGGGGGGCAAGGTGAGCTAACTTGGCAAGACGGCAACTTGCTTTGGGTGGCATGGACGTGGTTCAGTTGCGCTCGGTCACCTCGCTCCCGCGCCGACCTCTACGCCGCCGTATCCTCACGCCCGGCCATCCTAACCCTGCGACGCTCCTCGCTCTCCGCCCCGCCCCCCTCCCCCTCCCGCAGTACCTGTTCTTCGCGCTGTTGTACCTGACGCAGCCCAACCAGTGCGTGGGCGGCATCATGAGGTTCTCACACGCCATGTGGTTCTCAGTCTACACCGCAGCCACGCTGGGTGGGTGATGGGTGCGTCGGGGCGGGGCTGGGGCTGGCTGCAGCCAGGTGCTACGAAGACAGGGACTTGGGAAGATTTTGGAGGCGTTGCGTGTCGGGGTTGAGGCTCGTGGCGTCACACGTGCGGGCAGCAGCGGTGGTTTGCTCTCATTTGGCAGGGCGCAGTGCTGGAGATATCTCGCACTTTCTATCCCAGTTTCCATGACCGCGCATACCCGGTATCGCACTATTCTTGGTCTCCTCCACAGGTTACACGGGCAGTCTGTCGCCCAACCCCGACTGCGCCTCAGTCAACGTGCTGGTCATTTTCCAGGTGCGCGGGTGTGGGTGGGTTGTTTAAATACCAACCCAAACGGGGGGGGGGTCAGGCTGCTTTGACCATGCCTGAGAGGAGGGTGATGGGCAGGTGCACGACATGGGGAGGGGTTGTCGCCGTCCTGCTGCTGGCGTGATGGGGTCAAGAACTTTGCTGTTCCGTATGTAAGCTAGTTACGCATCGACAGACATAGAAGAGCGTCAGCCGCATAGATTGAACACCGCGTGTAGTCTGCTCTCGCTGCACCTAGTCGACTGCACCTAGTCGACTGCTCGTACATACCGACTTTCACCTAGAGGTCGTGGCAGGCGGTAGCGGCCTTGCCTTGCCGTGGCCATTCCCACACCTCCACCATGCGCAGACATGGCTCCTCGCGTCCTCCCGCCCTCCTTTCCTCCTGGCCCTACCCCCAGGTCATCACAGCGGCGCTGATCGACTATTGTATGATGGGCCTGGTGTTCGCGCGCTTCGCCTCGCCCAACAAGCGCTCCGAGACCATCCGCTTCAGCAGCAGCGCTGTGCTGTTCCAGCGGCCCGAGGACGGGCTGTGGTGCCTGTCGCTCCGACTGGCCAACATCCGCAAGACCAGCCTCATCAACCCGCAGGTGGGAGGTGACGGCGGCGGGGGGAACCGGGGGGGCGGGGCGTGGGCGGGGCCGGTGGCGCTGAGTTGGAAGGGACGCGAGCCAAGCACATTCATATTGGCATTTTGCCCAATACCACAACTACGTGTACACGCACACCTACACGGCCCTCTCTCCTTGTGCTCGCCTGACTAACACACACACACACACACACACACACACACACACACACACACACACGCTCAGGTGGCGCTCATGCTGGCCGTGCCGCTTGAGGGGCACACGGCCTCCACCGGCGGCGTCGCAGGCGCGGGCGGCGCTGCCGGCGCTGCGGAGCGGGGTGTGGCGCACTTCCGGTTCCAGGAGCTGGGCATTGAGGACGTGGCCAGCCAGGTGGCCAACCTGCGCCTGGGGCTGCATGCGCACATCAACCACATCATCAGGTGGGGCTAGGCGGCTGCGGGAGACGGGAGACTTAAGATGTGCGTCGCTTTGCCGCATGGCCTACGGTGGTATGGCCTCACCGTTATGAGGGCCGCTGCTGGTGCTGGTGCTGGGGCCCAGCCTTCATTGAATTAATACATCACGCACCCGCCGAACCCACCCGCAATTCGCCGCTCCTCCTCTCACCGGCCCTCCTCGCACACCCCACCATCCCTCCTCTCGCACGCCGCCTCCCCTCCCACCTGAATGCTGAACGAGATGACGGAGCCGACAAACAGACCCACCATCCCACCGACCTCCACCTCTGTCCTCTCCGTCCTCTCTGTCCTCTCTCACTGTCCTTGTCGCCGGCAGGCCCGGCAGCCCTCTGTTCGACCGGTCGCTGGACGTGCTGGAGGGCTTGGGGGCCGAGGTCATCTGCTTCATGGAGGGCGTGGACCCCATGACCAGCAACAACATACAGGTGGGGGCGGGGGCGGGGCCGGGGGTGGGGTCAGGCAGGCCAGCAGGGAAGGACGCCGGTGGGCACAGCGGTCGTGCGCGTGTGTTAAAGAGCACAAGGTAGACATTACGCGTAGGATAGTGTATGCGATGCAGAATTACGGCCGCGGATTGCGTGCGCGTGTGTGCGTCCACGGCTGACACGACTGACACGCGGCAGAGAGGTGGTGCGTGGGCTGGTCGGAAGGCGGAGCGCAGCGGGGGCTGGGCGGCGCGGGAAAGTGCTGCGTGAGCGAGTCCTCTCGCATCCCACGCACCCAGTCCGCTGGGGACTCAGTGACGCCGCCGTCGCGTGCCCGCCTCGCCCTGCTTTGTGGCCCGGTCCCGCCTCAGGCCCGGCACAGCTACGCGGCGGCTGACATTCGCATGAACGAGCGCTTCGTGCCCATCGAGCTGCGGCTGCGGCGCGGCCAGCTGGGGCTGGACTTCAGCGGCTTTGACGCCACCACTGCCAAGGCGCTGGCGGCGGGCGGGGCGGACCAGGTGAGGGATGAGGGATGAGGGGAGGGAGAAGGGTGGGGGCGGTGGCACCACAAAACAACTCACCGCGCCTCCACGCCCTGAATGCTCTTGCAGCTCCAAGACGGCGGCTTCGCCACCTTCCTCGTCCCCGTGCCGGGGCCCTCGCCCGGGCCCGCGCCCGGCAGCAGCAACGGCGGCGCCAACGGCGCCGCCGTCCCCATCTCTTCCTCCGCAGCCGCAGCCGACATGGAGGCGGGGGCCGGCTGGGGCGGGGGCGTGCCGCTCGGCACCCTCCATGGCGGCGGCGGCGGCGGCGCGGCTGGCGGCGGCGCCGGCCCCCGTGAGATGGACACGGTGATGGCGGCGGCGCTGTCAGGCGACATGCGCACGCACATGCAGACGCTGCGCTCGCAGAGCATCCGCTCCCTCACAACGCCGCTGTCGGCGCTGCCAGCACTGATCCCCAGCGTGGGCACCGCCGGCGCCGGCGTTGGCGGCGGCATTGGGGGCGGCGTTGGCGGCGGCATTGGGGGCGGCGGCGGCATGACGTCAGCGTCTGCGTTCGCGCGTGGCGTGGCGCACCCGCTCGCGTCTTCCGGCGGCTCGGGCTTTGGCCCGGGCGGCGGTCGGTCAGCCTCGGCATCCGTGGCGGGCGCGGGGGCGCCGCACGCGGGGCCGGCGCCGAGCCACGGGCTGTTGTCGCCGGATGAGCTGCGTGACCTGTTTGACGCGGTGTTGACGGACGTGGGCTGCTCGCCGGCGGTGAAGCGCCAGGCGGCGGCGCTCAAGGAGGCGGTGTGCGCGCTGCAGCTGCTGCCGCGCGGGCCGGCGGAGCTGGCGGGCCGGCAGCTGTGAGCGCGGGCGTGAGCGTGGGCGTGGGCGTGAGCGTGAGCGCGGGTGCGGTGGGCGTGAGCGCGGGTGCGGGCGTGAGCGTGGGCGTGAGCGTTGGTGGGGGCGGGGGCGTGAGCGGGGGCATGAGCGTGGGACACGTGGAGAGGGGTGGAAGAGGTGGCCGCGTGGGAGTGCTGTGAACGGCATATGGGGCCTGGAGGGACAGCTGAGAGGGGGAGTGGGTCAGATGCACTTCGCATCGTTGGTTGCAGTCATGGTGAACATACGCAGATGGTACATATCATAGCTTGGGTGAGATGAAGGGAACGAGGACTGATTGAACTGTTCAGAGCCCGGCTCACAGCGAGCTTGAAGACACTTGGTTTTCGTTTGAGTTTCGCACATTTCATCTAGCGGACGGTGCAGTCCTGTGCCAAAGCCACATGCTCTCCGCTCAAACGGATATTCGTCCGGCCCGCGGCGCAGCGATTCGGGCGGGGGGGGGACGAAACCTCCGTAAGCAACTGTCAGCAGTCTGTGGCATTCTCAGGCTAGTGGGCGGTGGCGGCGGCGGCGTGGGACCTGGCGGCAGCGGTGGCGGCGGCGCAGGACCTGGCAGCGGCGCAGGGCCTGGACCCAGCAGTGGCGGCATGCATGTGCGTGGCAGAGGGGGCAGGCAAGGCCACGTTGCGGGGGAGAGCGCGGCGCCGCCCGAGAAGCGGCGCCGGCGTGCAATTTGAGACCTACCGGTGCCTGGTTTGTGGTCTTTGATGGCGGGCACAGCGTGGCAGGGTGTGGGATTGATTGCTGTTTGGTTGATTGCCGACTGTGCTTGTGCTTTACCGCGGGACAAGTCTGGACACATGGCGGGCGGCGCCTGTACAAACTGGCCCCGGCTATGTCCGGGAGATGAGGTAGTTTCGAAGCCTTCGGCCTCATACACGTTGCACCAACTTGGCGTGGGCGACTGGGCGCAGCCCACTTTCCACGTTGAGCGGGAGAGCCCCCTTTTGGCCCTTTGTTGTCTGGCTGAGGCTGCTTGGAGCGCGCCTCGCGCAATGCATCTCGTACGTATCCGATGAACGAATGTGAACATGATTGAACATTGGCTGTGCTGGTCATACGCCGGCGCCACCGGGGGCGCGGGCGGTAATCGGTGGCCTAAAGGACTGCTGTCCAGTCAGGCTGTTAGGAGCTGTAGGCAAGGAAGCTGCAGCCGGGGTGTTGCTGCTATTGCGGCTGGAGCAGGCTGGAGGAGCGGGGACCGCTGCAGAGGCTTAATTGCTTGATCACGTTGAGTCTATTTGGAATTGGAGTGCAGAGAGATGCGGGTGCAGAGAGATGCGGGCACCGCAGTGCGCAGGCTCAAAAGTGCAAAGGTGTCTCTCCGTTGCTATGAAAGCCCGCCGCCCTACTGTCTCTCACACCCTACAGTCTCTCACACCACGCCTTTCGCTAACTCGCTTTGCCAGGTACCTGATCAATTCACACGCACGAGTAAGGGCACCCCCAAGTTGTCTCTACCGGTAGCTTATCTCTCAGCCTCCACCCTCACGCTCTGCCCTGCCCTGCAGTGCGTGGATGCCTTACCATGACTCCGCCAACGTCCACAGGCCCAACAGCCTCGCCCACGTCCATGCACGCTGCCCACCTGTCCTCGTCGTACGCCTGCATTAGCTAGTCCGTCCCAGTCGTACGTAAGCCTGCGCTAGTCCGACGGGGGCTGCGCCAAGCCCCACAAGTCCTCCGAATAATCTCCTGGATGGGGGTAGCGGGCCATCTCCGCCTCAATGCCGCGCGCATCCAGCCCTCAAACTGCACCCGGTATCCCTACCGGGCCACAGCCACCCAGTCATACGGCCGCCGCTGCCCGGGCTGCCCAGGCTGCCCAGACATTTGCACTCCTCCAACATCCTCGTCCCCCTCATCTTCGCCCTCCTTGTCCTCATCCTTGTCGTCCGCGACCTCGTCCTCCGTCCCGGCCCAGATCGTATATTTCCATTATAACCCGCGGCATGTTCGAAAAGATATGCCGGATACAACCCATCCCCCAAATCACACACGCAACAGCCACTACCAAGTCCCACTGCATATAGCAACACTTTACATCTCTACCGTACGGCACGCCATCAAGCTATTGCTGCCAGCCAATCCTTTTACGAGGCACCCTCACGTCCTTATTCACGTCCAGTCACGTGCCCAAAACGCCATTCGGCAACACACCATTCCCGTCCCACTGCCCTTCCCGTGCCGCGCCTTCATATGTTGCACGAGATTATGGTCACGCCGTCGCAATGCTCAGTGTGCCCGCAATACATATAGAGATAACACCGGGTTTCGGGACCGATGCGTGATGAATAGCCTGGGCCTGGCGCAAATTTCTACTTGTTAGGCAGTGCTCCCAGGGCCCCGTGCTCCCAGGCCTCGCCACCCTGCCTTGCCATACATCCCATACATTGCGCAGCTCGTATCAAGAATCAGCAATTCAACGCCTGATGGCCACATCTGCAGCAGCCAGCAGTGACCACTGTGAGGTCCACTCAGCCCCACACCGCGCGCGAATCAGTGTCCCACGCCACCGCCGCGCATGCATGTCCCTCCATGGCTCACGCGCGCCTAGCTTCTTTCATTCAGCCACCTTCAAATATACTCATCACTTCATCAGTCGCCCACCGTCAACGTGGCGTTGTGGGCTTGGATCCAAGGGCCCAGGTTCAGCAGCAGCTGCTGGCGCATGAGCCTCACCGTCTCCCGGCTGACACCCTCCTCCTGCTGCAGCTGTTGCGGCGATGCCGGCTGCGCAGCACCCTGCTGCTGACGCCGCGACGCAAATGACTTCCCGGAGCTCTGGCCACCACTGCTGTCACCGCCTCCACCTCCACCTCCACTGCTGCCCGCCGAGTCGACACCGCCGCCTGCGGCAGCAGGAACTGCCGCAGCTGTCACCGCAGCTGCCGGTGCCGCCGCGGCCGCGAGGGCACTGCTGCTGTCAGCCGCAGTCGCGCTGTCAGAGATGGCGGCTGCGCAGCATGCCGATGAGGTGTTGTTGGCATCGCTAGGCGGCCAGAAGTAGTTGGACGGCGCGGCGGGCGGTGGATAGTGTTGCAGGGGCGGTGGCGCATGCACGCCGTTGTTTGGGGCACCAGCCACCGCAGCTGCAGCGGCAGCGCTCGATGTCGTGCCCCCAGCAGCCGCTGCATCGGTGCCGTTGCTGCTGCTCGAGGGCGAAGCGGCCGTGTGGGAAGGCATGGGTGGATCGCCAGAAGGGCTGTCCTGCGTGGTGAAGGAAACCCAGTCTGCGTCTCCGAGGACGTTCACCGCCGCTGCCGCCGGGCTGGAGGAGATGACGATGGTGGATGTGTTGGGGAGCGTAGCGGTGGCGGGGAGGGAGGCGGCGGTGGCTGCGGGCGCCGCCGGCACCGCCGACATGGCCGGCAGCGATGAAGCCATGGCCGGGCCCTTGTACGGGTTGCGCAGCGTCACCTGAAAGCAGGCGGCATTTAATATTACAGGTACACATCGGCAGCACGTGTGCCCAAGCCAAGCGCCGAGCCGTGGCAAACGAAGCCCGCCAGCAGGGGCTTGCATCACAAGGGACGATTTGGGAGCGCGCCGCACCCGCGCACCCACCCGCGCCTGCACCATCACGCCGCGCTCGGTGAAGCTCTGCACCTCCAGGGTGGGGGCCGACTTGCCCAGCGCCTCCACCGCGCCCGTGTTGATGATGGCGGTCTGGTGGGTGCATGGCACATAGCATCAGGAGAAGTAGGCCCGCCAGTCACCGCACAATCGCACGAGTCCCCTCGGCTGCTCACCCTTAACTACAGCTGCAGACGCTTGCTCTCTCTAGAGCCTAGCGAACACGTTCCCCACAAGGCATGAACATATACCCGCACACGACGTGGGGGCCCTTACACACGCATGTGCAGCCACTAACTACCTCCCCTGCTAGCTATCTCCCTGCAAACTAGCTACCTATCCTGCTAGCTACCTATCCTGCTAGCTACCTATCCTGCTAGCTACCTATGCTGCTAGCTACCTATCCTGCTAGCTACCTATCCTGCTAGCTACCTATCCTGCTAGCTACCTTTAGGTCGTCCATCTTGGCCCACATGCGGTCGTAGGTGGCGGGCCGCAGCCGGATGCGCAGCGTGACGGACAGCGGCGTGCGCGTCTCCATCCAGGGCGGCCGCACGCCGCCTGCAGGAGCGCGGTTGGCGGGCGCGGTTGGTGGGTGAGGTGGCATGCGCAGGGCGATGATGGGTGCGAGGGGCTGTGATGGTACGAGGAGAGCATGCGCAGCAACGGGCGAAGGATGCGGGGCAGGTGCGGTGGGGCTGGCTCGCATGGGCTGGCAACTGAAGGAGGTAGGGTCTGGGGCGAAGGCTGGAGCAGCGGCTGCATGGTTGGACTGCTCGCCCACCTACCTCGGCTGCTCTGGGACCTGTTGGTGATGACCATGTCGCTCAGAGCCCGGTTGGGGATGGCCACAATGCAGCCGTCCTGCAACCAGCAAGCGCAGGACCCACATCGGTGCGTTGGAGCGCGCTGCCGCGAAGCGTCACCTAGCAGCCCAAGCAGGCTGCCTGGCAGGCAGCATGCCAATCTTCCTCAAGACCGGTGGCTGAAGCCCTTCCGCCGCACAAACCCATCCCTGGGCGACATAGCTGCTGGCTTACCGAAGTCAGCACGTGCGTCCGTAGGGCTGATAGGTCCACCACCTCGCCCTCCACCGCGCCGCCACCTGTGTGAGGGCCGTCAAGTGGGCGTGGGTAGTCATGTAACCGCAGCAGCCACGCCACTGTTTCAGCTAGCAGCGCTGGTTCCCAATCGGCTGTCGGTATGCGAACCCCCTTGGCTGGCCCTTGTGACACCCATACCTTCCCCGCAACTCACCCGCATTGACCGCGATGGTGTCTCCCACCCTGAACGGCCGGTCCATGTACATCTGCAGGCCGCTGACGGCGTTGGACAGCAGCTGCTGCGAGGCCAGGCCCGCCACCACCCCGCCGCCGCCCGTCAGCACCAGCAGCGGCCGCACGTCCACGCCCACCATCGACACCACCAGCAAAACCGCGCACACCACCAGAGCCCAGGAGGCCACCCTGCAGCACGAGGGAGGGTGACGGATGGCGGGGGACGACGAGGAAAATGACTTATCGCCTCATCCTATAAAACCAACGTGCTCGCACCGGGGTGCTCCTTAACGCACTCCATCCACATGCAGCACGCAACCACTCCTTAGGCCGTCCAGCCAGCCAGCCATGTTATTTCCCGCCCCAAGGCCGGACGCAGCCTGCTATGTGGCTCACGTGTTAAGGGGCGTGAGGATGCGCTCCAGGTCCTCTCCCGCGTGGTGTTGGCTCCGGCGCAGCAGGAAGCGGCTGAGCACCACGTCCTTCCAGCTCACCACCACCCACGTGCTGCGAGCAACAGCAAGGCAATCCCGCCGTGCGGAGCTCTGGGCCAGCTGGGCTGGGAAGCAGCTGCAAGGGACTAAGAGCGATGCAGCGTTCCGTTTGCTCGCCCAAGGATGTATGCGCCCCCGTGTTCATTAGCTTCCAGGCAGGGCCCCGACTCACCAGACTCCCACCAGCAGCACCTTGTAGAGTGTCATCAGTCCCTGTGGCGGCGGCATCAGGACACACATTAATTCAGAGCGAGCCAAGCAACCAGCAGTACATGTACGTACAATGTGCTGCACCTTGCAACAGCCCCAGCCCTGCGGCGCCAGCCCTGCGGCCTGCGTGCCGACCATCCAAGCGCGCAAGCGACAAACTCCCACGCACGCACATGGTCCAGCGTTGCCATGGCTTTGCGCATCGCCTCCACCACGTCTGCGCCCCGGCCACCTGTTGCAATTCGTTATGTGGGTCCGCGGAGTCCGTGGATGGGTCGGAACGCGCCAGCCATGGAAGTGCGCCGAGCTAGCCAGCAGCCGGCCAGCCTCAGGCTAACTGACGCGTGTCGCACGCCAGTACAAGCTGTTCCCCCCCTCCCCGTGCGTGTAGTGCCATGTTGCGGAAACGGTGGTCTGTCATCTGCAGTCCTCTCACTGTAAGGTTGACGCAGCACAACAGTGCGTCCCTACGTCGGCCGCTCCCCTGTCCTCCCCCTGGGGCCCGAGCCTCCCGCACTTACTTCCCAGCACATAGCTGGCCAGTGTGGGACTGCCCAGCCAGCCCTCCGCCACGCCACGCTCCGCCAGCCGCTGGGGGTGGGCAGGTCAGCAGGGAGGTGGTTGGGGTATGACGGGCGGTGCTGCTGTGTGCATGCGCACACCAAGCCAGCGCACGCCATAGCCCTGCACACGGCCTTATGCCCCTCCTAGCTATCCAGTGAGCATGCATCCCGCCTGACCCAGATCGCGCTGCTGCCGCCCGCGCCGGTGCTGATCGGCCGACGCTCACTGCTGCCGGCTGGCCCCCTGACCCCCCCCCTGCAATACCTTGTTAATCTCCGCCAGGCTGCGGGCCACGTGCGTCACCGTCAGCGCGATGAGTGCGAGGCGACT